>NW_019384789.1:289623-296069 GCF_000671375.1 Centruroides sculpturatus | reverse complement strand
CGGAAATTATATATTTAATTATAACAAAGTTACAATAAGTTAATATATAATTATATATACAGTACCTAATTTATATATAATTAATATTTAATTATATGTACAGTACCTAATTTATATATAATTTATATAATACTGTCCAGACGATAGAAATCTCTCCGTAGTTGGCGCTACGGACAGCGGGAAAGTAGTTCGGCTGCCCGATGACCATTGAGGTAATTATAGGGAATTTTTACTGTTTTTTACGGATACCGGTCACAATTTTTTCGTAGTTTTATAGGAATCGTAATTATAGGGACCGTAATTATAGGGGGGTCGACTGTATTCAGTTAAATATCTTCTCAAATAATAAACTTAATTCATTGATATAATTCTTTGAGAAAATATTTTTCTATGTTTTTCTATTTAATTCGCAAGACTTTTACTTACACCTTTACTTAGGCTTTTACCACCATTTTTGTCAGCTTAGAAATGCTGTATAAGTTTTTTTTTGAAAAATTTATTATGTAGAGTTTAGTAAAGTTAATTAGTAAATTTATTTTTACTTCAACTTATATTTTCAGTACGAAACATAATTTCATCGATTGAAACAGAAATCAAAATTAAAATTAGTGTATCTGAAAAATAAATGTATTATAAGTTATAATAAACACAGTATAAATTTATATTTAAAAAACTGAAAAAAAATTAATATATTTTGTGTTCAAGAATATGAGTTTTAAAACTTACTATTCTTTTTATTAACTGAACAATTAGTAATGTACATATTGGCCTATAGATTTTTGTCATTAATTAAACATTACAATTTGTCATCTATTATCATTAATTCATGCATTTTCTATCATTATCATTTGTTTTAATTTATACTGTTCAGGGAATTGTCATTCAATTGTCTGACCTGAAAGTAAAGAAATCTTTAATGAATGAAGATTATGTAATGAGAATATTCAGATTAATTAAGTAAAATGACAAATGTAAATATTAAGAAAGGTAGTAAATAAAATTTTCACATTTTGTATGACAATTAAACATGAGACCTAATTATTATTGTTTTATATTCATAATGTAAATTATGATTTTGTGAAAATGAATCTATTTATATAGAATTTTCGCATTTTAATTTGTGTAAAATCTGAGAAAATAATGAATTTAGTGGAATTTTTAAAAAAATTGTATGTATTCGTACAAAGTGACTTTTGGTACATTAAGAATTACGTACAGTGTCACTCATTCTTTATATATATAAAACTTTCATCTTTATAAATTTTTGCAGCATTATTAATTAAAATTTTTTAAATCTCAGATATATTGAACTGATTGTACTCGTTATAACACTAAGATTTGAATTAATACCATTTAATTACGTATATACATAGGCAATAATAACACACGCAATTAAATGAATATTATGTTTGAAGATGATTGATTTCAAATGTCACAAAAATAACATCTTTAAATATATTTATTTTATGCGTATATTTTTTATATTTAATATTTAATTATATTTGCATAATAATCAAATAACTTTGAAATTCTAATTTGTAGAGTTATCTGAAGTGTTTAAGGTTGAAATATTCTCAAGAACATTTTTAATGGAGAACAAATTTCCGAACAATTCGACTGTATAATATAATTGTATAATTTACAAAGAAGTTTGTTGTGATTTGGGATAAACTATCTGGATTGCTGCTTTCTTCTTCAGGCAACCCAGAAAATTATCAATTCTTATTTAAACTTCTGCAAAATTTTATTTTGTGAAAAATAGTTTGCTGTCACTTTTTATCTTGGAATCGCCCATTTTTATAGTTGAAGAAATAAAATAAACAAAGTCTTTACACTTTTTACGATGATATATAAGAGTATCAGGATCGCTGAGTACGTGCATATTCTTGAATGCATCTGTCTTAATTTAAAAAAAAAAAAACTATCAACCAGCACAATCTAGTAATACTCCAGCAAATTCCGTCAAAACTTTTCTATATCAACAAACAAAAAACATTACTTCCATTTTAAATTTGAGAATTTATTACTTCAAAGTGTATTGCTAGTATCGAGAAAATTAAAAATTCGTGCTCTTAGATACCACATAAACTAATGTGACCTTATTCTATCCTGTTAACTGTTGTAAAACATATTTGATTTTGTGTCTTTAGTAGTTTCATTATGATACAAATTTTAATTGATTTGCATTTTCTCTACGAGAAAAATAAACAATCGAAAGATATCAATTATAAAAATTGTCATTAAAATTTTTCTTTATAATTTCGCATTAAATTATGCCACAACATTCTGAATATTGTAAATTCGTATTGTTATAAGCTAATCCAGAAGTAATGTCATTAGCATGGAAATTCAAGCCAATAAAACATATATAAATCTTTTGATATTTTTATGTATTTTGTGGAAATATCCAAGAAGTAGCAAAATGATAAGAGATATTGTGATGGAAACTAAAACAGGAAAACCCTGAATATTAGAGTCTAATGAGTCATTAATTTATTATTTTAAATGATAAAAATGAAATCGTATAAGTAATTATTGTTAATTTATATTACAGTCGACCCCCTATAAGATAGAGATACGTTCCATTCTTTAGGAATCCGATTTCTTACGAATCCTTCCAATCACAACCCGACATGTGTCAAGTTTACGGACTACGGCTGTTTGAAAGATTTTCTTCCATAAAATTAATCGATTCTAGACTAATCCGACTCAACATTTCCAAAATACGTATATTTTTTTTGGGAATAATCCGTATAAACTACGCTATAAACAAAAAATTGTAGGATTACTTACCGAGTGTCANAAATTAATGGAAGACTGGGGTAATATACAGATAGCACCTGATCTTACTAAAGAAACACGTAAAAGAAGAAAACATTTATTGCCAATATATTATGAATTAAGAAAACAAAACCAATCAGTTAAACTACGCAACGACACTCTGCTAATAGACCGCAATAAATTAACTTTTAGTATCAATACAGGAAAATTAGTTTACGTGGATACCTTTCAGCCTTTTTTTGCTCCACCAGAATCATCAAGTTGATATTTACAACAAAATAAACCTCACCAAGAAAAAAACTATTAAAAATATACGTCCGACTACAGTTTTAAATTGGAATAGTCAAGGCTTAAAGAATAAACTTCTATCAATAAATTATTTTCAGTTAAATTATGATCCAGAAATAATAGGCATAACCGAAACTTGGATTACATCTGATCTATTTTATAATTCAACGTTCTTCAATAAATATATAACAATAACAGTTCCAGCAATTAAACCTTCTGGACCAGGTCGTCCAAGTGGTGAGCTGTGCATCCCGATAAAAAAAAATTTTGCAAAATAGAACAAATCAAAAAATCTGATAACTATCTACTACTTTTATTGCCAATGAATAAACCGATATTTGAAAATAAAGACTATCAACAAATAATAGTAATGATCACCTATATTCCTCCCAATTGCCTGTCAAAACTTAATGAAATATTTAAAATACTGGAGCTTTGGCAGCATTCTACTCCATATACTCTCTTATTAGGAGATTTTAATGCACGAATTGCTGAAATGACAGATTCATATTATAATGGTTCTAATCAACAAATGCNCAGCTTAGAAATGCTGTATAAGTTTTTTTTTGAAAAATTTATTATGTAGAGTTTAGTAAAGTTAATTAGTAAATTTATTTTTACTTCAACTTATATTTTCAGTACGAAACATAATTTCATCGATTGAAACAGAAATCAAAATTAAAATTAGTGTATCTGAAAAATAAATGTATTATAAGTTATAATAAACACAGTATAAATTTATATTTAAAAAACTGAAAAAAAATTAATATATTTTGTGTTCAAGAATATGAGTTTTAAAACTTACTATTCTTTTTATTAACTGAACAATTAGTAATGTACATATTGGCCTATAGATTTTTGTCATTAATTAAACATTACAATTTGTCATCTATTATCATTAATTCATGCATTTTCTATCATTATCATTTGTTTTAATTTATACTGTTCAGGGAATTGTCATTCAATTGTCTGACCTGAAAGTAAAGAAATCTTTAATGAATGAAGATTATGTAATGAGAATATTCAGATTAATTAAGTAAAATGACAAATGTAAATATTAAGAAAGGTAGTAAATAAAATTTTCACATTTTGTATGACAATTAAACATGAGACCTAATTATTATTGTTTTATATTCATAATGTAAATTATGATTTTGTGAAAATGAATCTATTTATATAGAATTTTCGCATTTTAATTTGTGTAAAATCTGAGAAAATAATGAATTTAGTGGAATTTTTAAAAAAATTGTATGTATTCGTACAAAGTGACTTTTGGTACATTAAGAATTACGTACAGTGTCACTCATTCTTTATATATATAAAACTTTCATCTTTATAAATTTTTGCAGCATTATTAATTAAAATTTTTTAAATCTCAGATATATTGAACTGATTGTACTCGTTATAACACTAAGATTTGAATTAATACCATTTAATTACGTATATACATAGGCAATAATAACACACGCAATTAAATGAATATTATGTTTGAAGATGATTGATTTCAAATGTCACAAAAATAACATCTTTAAATATATTTATTTTATGCGTATATTTTTTATATTTAATATTTAATTATATTTGCATAATATATTAGACTTTATTAAAATTTTATCAAATAATTTAATAATATATAACTATATAAATAAATATTTATGTAATAGTTTATAGAATGTATCAAAGCTTTTACTATTTATCAATTTAAATTGAAATTTATATTTTTAAAAAGATCAGAGGTTTCTTAAAAATATAATATTTTCATTTTTCTCCATTATGAGTACTGTACACTGGAGAAAATTTAAACTGAACATTTCTTGAAATTATAAAGAATATTATATATTCTGGTTCGATTTATATCATAGTGTGGTTTGTAAAACATTATTTTTCTTTTATTCATGTTACATTTATGTTCAATTTGGTTTGCTTTTTAATACATCCATAACCTATCAAGATTTGTAATTCCAATAACAAATAAATAAAACACATAAAATCAAATGGAAAACCATAAAATCAAAATGAAATATCGTTGAAAGGTAATGCAATCGAATTATAATTTTCATTTCAGTTGATGTTGATTTGGAGATAAATATTCTCATATTAAATTTAAAATATTGAATAAAATATACAGTATTTATATTAAACGTAATTTATATAAATCTATATGAAATGGTTTCTACATCTTGACGTGAATCTAGAATTTA
Source organism: Centruroides sculpturatus (assembly GCF_000671375.1). Classification (NCBI taxonomy): domain Eukaryota; kingdom Metazoa; phylum Arthropoda; class Arachnida; order Scorpiones; family Buthidae; genus Centruroides; species Centruroides sculpturatus. Next base: position 290,799 of record NW_019384789.1, on the reverse strand, counting down.
GTGTATTTTTCCAATTTTATTATCTGAACTAACCAAAAGTGTTTAATATTAATAAGAAATAACCAAGTTTGAAGAAAATTAATAATTAATAAGTATGCAACGTCCACCAATAAAACGTGGTAGACCGCCAACTAATAGAAGCACACCAGAAAGCAAAAAGACGCAACCAGATACATCTAATTTCAAGCTTATTACGGACTACAACTTATCAATGGATAAAGAATTACAGGAATCGTCTATGGCAAACAATAGTTCACATACGGATATATCTAAACAAAATCTACAAAGCTCTCCAGGTGAGTCCAATATAATTAATTCATCTACTCCAATAAGTTCGAATGCCACTTCAACAGCAGATTTATGGAATAGGATATCTGAACTGATTAATACTTCTAATGATAAACTATCTACACAAATGGAATATATAAAAGAAGAACTGAATTTAATTCACGGTACTATACGGGAAAATAAAATTCAATTTGAAAAAATGGAAAGTTCAATAGATAATCTAAAAATTCAAATTGACAATTTAAAATCTGAAAAGGAACTGATACAGTATAAAATGGATACTCTAATTAATGACTGTCATTATAATAATATAGTATTATACAACTATCCTTCGTCAAAAAGCACTTCCAAACCAGAAATTCTTAAATTCATCAACTTAACATTAAACCTAAATAATGTAACTCAGGAGGATATCCTAGATATAATTCAAATAACCAAATCAACCAACCAGATTATAAAACTATCACTTAGTACGAAACAGACCCGTGATCAAATATATAATGCTTTCATATCAAAGAAACAACGTAAATTAATGGAAGACTGGGGTAATATACAGATAGCACCTGATCTTACTAAAGAAACACGTAAAAGAAGAAAACACTTATTGCCAATATATTATGAATTAAGAAACCAAAACCAATCAGTTAAACTACGTAACGACAATTTGCTAATAGACTGCAATAAATTAACTTTTAGTATTAATACAGGAAAATTAGTCTACGTGGATACCTTTCAGCCTTTCTCTGCTTCACCAGAATCATCAAGTTGATATTTACAATAAAATAAAACTCACCAAGAAAAAACTATTAAAAATATACATCCGACTACAGTTTTAAATTGGAATAGTCAAGGCTTAAAGAATAAATTTCTATCAACAAATTACTTTCA
>NW_019384789.1:278098-288586 GCF_000671375.1 Centruroides sculpturatus | reverse complement strand
TTTGTTTCTTGAAAATTTGATCACGATTTAAATACAGTATTTACTTTTAATATTACCGATATGTCATCGAAAAGAAAACGTGTTGTATTATCATTAAAAGACAAATTAAAATATTTGTTTCGATTATCCGGATTTTTCCTTATCCGGACTACCTTCATCCCCAATTAGTCCGGATAATCGAGGTTCTACTGTACTTATATTCCGCAATAATAGTAAAATCTCCAAAAAAGAATCAATGATATATCTAGACAAACAGTTATTACAAGTGGTAAACGAAAACAATTTCCTAGGTGTTATTTTTGATTGGAATCATACGTTCAAAGCACATGTTTCGTACTTAAACAACAAAGTAAAAACTGCTATAGATAAAGTAAAGTTCAAAACACCCACATTCGCCGATTAAATTCAAAACTTATATATATATATTGAAAATAAACGTATGTACAGTTACAAAGTTCACAAAGCAAACATTTACAAAACGTTAATCGTAACAAAGTTCAACACGACAACAGGTCCGTTGAAAAGACACCTTGCAACGAACTAACTCTAAAGTCCTTTACAGCCCAACGAGACGAGACAAGCTTCGGGACCAGCTTAGGCGAACTAAGACCAAACGTGAGTCCACTTTCTGAGTCCACGGTGAACTGAACTTCCCGCCACAACTCAATCCTTTTATAGGATTGAAGAAGAATTGGATTCCACCAATTAGCGCTTAGCAGCGCTACAAGACGTCCGCCGATGATTCGATGTCTCTCAACCAATCAGTGGTCGAGTTTTCAAAAGTGGTCCGATTGCTGTTCCTATGGCGACAACCGTCGTTAGTCGAACGATTGGAAAAGCGCGGGAAAACCGTGAGCCAGACGATTTTTATTCCGACAGATAATTTACTAAACTTATACTCGAATTTAAAAACCTCCAACTTATCATTGCATATGAAATTATATAACTCAATAATTAATCCAATCATATATTATGCATCCCCAATCTGGGATCTCGATTATATATATATAAATTAGAAGCCTTCCATGTTTATTTTCTCCACAAATTACTCCATCTGGAAAGAACTGTCCCAGGATAGGCAATTCGCCATGAAACCAATCGTATATGCTCTTTTCCTTTGTTTATGAAACGAATAATTAAATTTTATTACCGATTAAAATTCAAATGTGACAGTAATATTACTTTTNCTGTGACTTTAACAATGAATGTCTTATCGCAAATTTTACAATTAAAGAACTTGAAGATACTATAAATAAAACTCGCAATAACACATCACCAGGAAGTGATCTTATACCATTCAGATTCTTAAAAATGTTATCAACTCAAGCAAGAATGAAATTGTTACACTTGTTTAACTGCATGTACAAAGCAATCAATTACCCAGATTCCTGGAGTTCAGTAATACTTGCAATGATACTTAAAAAAGAAGATAGACTTTCTCCAAATAACTATAGACTGATAGCATTATTATCAACCATAAGAAAGTGTTTTATCTCATTATTAGCTGCAAAGATTTCAATACTGGACCAAATTAACAGATATCGACGCTCAATTTCAATATGCTTTCTTAAAAAATAAAGGAACAGAACCACCTATTTTTTTACTATCATCCATAATACAACTCTATTTGAATAAAAAACATAGGAAAGTATATGTTGCATTTATAGATATTCAAAAAGCATTTGACTCTGTCTTTGTTCCACTACTGGTATATAAATTAAAAATGAAAGGAGCTGGAAATCAATTTGCATCTACAATATCTAAATTATTCTCAACTTATAATGTCAAAATCAAACAGGGCAACTCCGTTTCACCATCACTAGTAATATCACGTGGAGTACTCCAAGGTGACCCTCTTTCACCATACCTGTTCAACTTTTATTTATCTGAAATCGACCAAATCTTCCAAGACTGTGCTGATGGAATAGAACTAAATAATAGGACCTTCCACTACGTGTTATACGCAGATGACTTAGCAATTTTCGCTCCAACGAAGATAGCATTACAAAGAAAAATTAATCATCTAAACTCTTATCTAAATACAATTCACTTAACAATAAACCCTATTAAAACTAAAGTACTTATATTCCGCAATAATAGTAAAATCTCCAAAAAAGAATCAATGATATATCTGGACAAACAGTTGTTACAGGTGGTAAACGAAAACAATTTCCTAGGTGTTATTTTTGATTGGAATCATACGTTCAAAGCACATGTTTCGTATTTAAACAACAAAGTAAAAACTGCTATAGATAATTTACTAAACTTATATTCGAATTTAAAAACATCCAACTTATCATTGCATATGAAATTATATAACTCAATAATTAATCCAATCATATATTATGCATCCCCAATTTGGGGTCTCGATTATTTATATAAATTAGAAACCTTCCATGTTTATTTTCTCCGCAAATTACTTCATCTGGAAAGAACTGTCCCAGGATACGCAATTCGCCATGAAACCAACCGTATATGCTCTTTTCCTTTGTTTATGAAACGAATAATAAAATTTTATTATCGATTAAAATTCAAATGTGACAGTAATATTACTTTTTTACATCAAGAATTAATCAAATGTAGTAAGAAATCAACCACAGTGCACCTCTGGCAATCCAAACTAAATAAAATACTAAATTCCTTTGGAATATCTGACTTACTATTCAAAGATGACATTCAAGACTGGAAGTTTGGTTATACTATGTTAATGGAATCAGCGATTGACCATTCTATAAATATGGATCAAAATAGTTTAAATCAAAATACCTATCACCCTTGGTACCTAAAAATATTACAAATACCTTCATCACAACCTTATATGATAAATTCAATTAACTTTAATGTGAAAAGACTGATTGCACAATTACGCTTAAATAAATACTCGTTATATATTAATAATACTTATATTGACCTGTCAAACAATCTTTGTCCATGGTGTAAAACCAATGACTTTTCAATTGATCACTTATTTCAAAAATGTCAAAGTCTTTCAAAAATACGTGAAACTTTTAACATCTCCCGAATACTCCAAAACGACTCATCTCAAGATTATAGAAATACTTTAAATAGTCTGAATAAAAAAGATCTCTACAGTCTGTATAACTTTTTCACTAAAATCACAAAAATGTTGTAAATCTACGCCAGTATATTAAACATTACCAATATTGTACAACTGACTATTAATTTAAATATTAAAAATAATATTTTTGTAACTATCAAATTGTTTAAAACTAATATCCTATATATTATGTAAATATTGTAAAAAAAAAAATATTTTATAATATCTCTTTGTATAACCCCCTGCAACAGGGACACTTCCCTTTATGCTAATAAAGATTATTATTATTGTATTGTATTGTATTGTAAATCTATATGAAATAGTAATTATACTTATTTTTAAATATATTTTTATGTAAATAATCGCTGATTTTAAAAGTGTTCTATCTATATTTGTGCCTGTAAATTTATACGAATTTAATCATAGTCTTCGATTAATGATGATGCTCTAGAAGTGTTAAAATGAGAAAATTATCTGTATATTCGGTATAAAACTATATAAATAAGAATCCATATTTTTCAATTAGCAATTCTTACAATAATTTAATTGTATGAAAATTAACTATTTACTTTACATAATAAATATATAATATTTTCATAATTTCAGTATTTTAAATTATATATATTATTGTTATAAATAACAATATATTTCAGTGACTATTGCTCAATAAGGGATCATTTATACTAGCTCTTAAAAATAAAAAATTTTATCATCTTATCTCAATAATTTCATATCTTCGTCATCATTTATTACCATGCTTTTATTATTATGTTGTTGTTATGCAAAGCTGTAAGTTTTACATTTTAAAAATAACCATTTTATTTTAAATTTTTGAATCATGATGACGTAGAAAAGAACGAATTACGACTGATTTACATAAAAATATCTTATCCACAAGGAAAAAAATCCATACTTTACATCAATATTAGATTGGAATTTACTTCAGATCTGTGTAAGAAGATTTTAGTAAAGATTTTTTTTCTGAAAATAAAAAACGATAACAACTATTTATATTACAATAAATAAAACAATAATATAACAAATAAAAACATTGAAAATTAATTTATGGCAAAATATTCGGGACTTGTGTCTCGAGAATTCATGCTTAATGGCATCTTTATTGTTGCTACTGGCAGAGGATTTTATCCAATAGCGAGTTAGGATATTTTTTCTTCTCAAGTATTTCTTGTGATCTGGCTATCTAGTTATGGACAGTCGTGCAGAATGAATGTTCTATTGATAACTGCATTACCGCAGGCATAATCGTCTCAAGTTTGTCATAAAAGCCAAACCTATCACATTGAAAAAGATAGGCTTATAAAAAGAAAATACGGATAAAATATCTCATTTATTTAGATTTAAAATGATTAGTTTTAAAATTTATTCGGTTTGTTAAAATAATTATTATGACTGTATTTTAGAAATGGCTATTTTGATAATAAATTACGAAATAAAAATATGACGATTCAATCTTCAAAATATGATTATATTGAAGATTGGTGTAAATTAATTTGCCTCAAAAATAATTAACAAAGTAGTTCTGAATTGAATGCAGAGAAATATATATAACTATTACAAGAAGCCGAAAATAATTACTTTGATTAAACTCATTGGCATTTACAATTTTATATGTTTCACTTAATATTAATAGGCAAAATTACTGGAAGATGAAAGAGGATTTAAAAAATCTGGAAGTATTGATATAAACAGCAAAGACAAAAGCCTGCAGAGCCACTCAAAAAAAAAAAAAAAANAGACTAGAACTTAATAACAATTACTTTATTAGACTAGAACTTAATAACAATTACTTTATTAGACTAGAACTTAATAACAATTACTTTATTAGACTAGAACTTAATAACAATTACTTTATTAGACTAGAACTTAATAACAATTACTTTATTAGACTAGAACTTAATAACAATTACTTTATTAGACTAGAACTTAATAACAATTACTTTATTAGACTAGAACTTAATAACAATTACTTTATTAGACTAGAACTTAATAACAATTACTTTATTAGACTAGAACTTAATAACAATTACTTTATTAGACTAGAACTTAATAACAATTACTTTATTAGACTAGAACTTAATAACAATTACTTTATTAGACTAGAACTTAATAACAATTACTTTATTAGACTAGAACTTAATAACAATTACTTTATTAGACTAGAACTTAATAACAATTACTTTATTAGACTAGAACTTAATAACTTAATAATTTTAATTATAAACATCAGTAAATTAGTTCAATAGACTAGAACTTAATAACAATTACTTTATTTACAGCATTAAAAAAATCCAGATTTAGAACATCCCAAACTCTAAAATTTCCTCACAATTTAGATTTTATATATCTTGTAATTTTAGCATAAAACATAAAAAGTGCTTCATTAAACAGGAAGTTGGGAGCACTGGGAATTAATCGATTAAATTGATAATTAGAATAATGCGAAACATTCAAACATTGTAGAGAATTTTTCCTACTTTTCCATTTTGTTTTTAGTAGTTCTTCGTTGTCTATTGCATCTGTATCAAAGAGAAGTCTCTTTTGCTAAAGTTGTTCGCCACGGGAATTACGTCATCGCTCCCGGAAGTCATTAGAAGTTGCTAGAAAGGTAGAGTTAAGCAACTATAAATAAAGCTTGTTTTTCTGCTTTTAGTTACTGAGTCGCCGATTGCCTTTATCGGCACGTTTTTCTTTGCTAGTCAAATTGTTTGTGTTAATCATTGATTTAAAAATATCCAAGTTATTAATGATAATTAATAACTTCGTTTTGTTAGGTCATTCTTGTCAGCTCGTCACGCTATCTCCCAAGGATCGTACATAATAATATGATAACGCAAAAATTATTTTGTTATTAAAAATAGCAGTATTGAATACTGATTTAAATAATGATACTGATAAGATTTGAAATTATGTTAAAGGATCTATAATGCTAACCTTATGAGATATCAACTTCTGCATTTTTTAAATATACAATGTTTATATCAGCGTTAATAGAGACGGATTGATTTTGTGTTATCGTAAATGTTTATCTGCATCTTTATGACATCAATTTTTGGAAATTCTGCTTAGGTCTTAAAACAGTTTTAACTTATTATTGGACGTTTTCTCTCTCCTTTTTTAAAAATCAATTTAAAATACTTGATTCTTCCATTATTTTTCTATATGCTTTATTTCTCCTAATCAAAATCAAAATATTATTATTTTCTTTTAAATATTAAATATAATTAGGAATTTCTTGTCCAATACTGTACTAATAAATAATTTTACATTTAATCAATACAAGAAATGATATTATCTACGCTTTTTTTGAGAAAATTTTTAAAATAAATTTTGACGTTAATTAAACATTATTGATAAATTTACCGATGTTTATAATTAAAATTATTAAATATAGATCCTAGATGAAACATAAAAAAATTTCTGTCCTAAAGAAAAAAATTATAATTTTTGTTTTATTCGCTTTTGATCTTTTTAACGTTTTTTAAATCGAACTTTCGGCAGTAGCGGGGACCGTTTTCCCTCAATTAGGCGCCTAGGGAGAAGTGTTAGAATCATTCATGATTGGTTTAAAACGGAAATTGTGGCCTGATGCAATTCCTGACTTCCATAGGCTCAAGCCTAAAAGAAGCGGCTTATTATCAAATTAAAATGGTTAAGAATGGTGGTATTAGCACTGTTGCATTGATGACGTCAGTGACAAAAAGTCTTAGAGAACTATTTTCGAAAAGAAGATTTTGAAGAGTCGGCAGCACTACTTGCTAAAGAGGACAATTAAGAAAAGGAACACGTGCAGGAAATAGTACTAGTCAGAGGTCTCGTCACAAAGACAGTACGTAAAAAACTATAACATAGACTCATATTTTCCATTAATAAGTCTTGTGCTTTTTCTGAAAATTTTCATGGAGGTTTTTTTATTAGAGGGATTGATGCTGTGAATTTTTGGTGGTTAAAGATCGAGGGAGTGGGAGATAAAGGGGATCATGTCATATCTCGAGTAGGATCGGACTTAATTACAAATTTACCCGTCATTAGCATTTACAATTTTTCATAAAACCCATCCCTACCCTCAACATTTAAGTTTTTTGCTATTTTATAAAAATTAAAAATATAAAAAGTTCTTTTTAATAAAATATAGTAACAGATGGCTCCAGCAAAAGTTGCCGAAAAAGTTAAGCAGCCTCGTTGCCAGATTTGTTTTTGCTGTTCTTATAAGAACAGAGTCAGAGTTCTCTTCTTTCAATGTTACTTTCTTCTCTTAATGGCTAATTACTCGGTCTTCATTGATGTCCAAAATAAGCAATTTTCTTTCATTAAATTGATTAATTAATGGTACCAAATCTTATATAGAACTCTTTTATCTATTAATTCTATTGTCTATTATTTTCTCTTTCTTATAATGAGTATAATTTCTTATAATCACTGCCAGACACATTAATGAAAAAACTTTTCGTTTTTATATAAAAAAAATTTAATTATAAATACTTTAAAGTGATTTTTTTATTTTTACGATTATAATACAATTGAAAATAATTAATTATCTTACTATTTTACAATGCTTCTGTGTTTCTGTTTTATTTAATGTTAAAAGAAAAATATTTATGTAGTTATTCAGTTTTTAATTTTTAATGATCAGAATTTCATTTAATTAAAAAAGTTCAGCAACGAGTTGTGTAACTTTCTCGACAAAAACATTTAAAATCGCGTGTGGCGCAAAATGTTATAATATTTTATTTTTAAAAAATTTATTTTATTATTATAAAATGGTAAAAAGCTTGATTTTAAGATTAGAAATGAATTTTATTTAAAAAAATTAAGTGCTAATTACTAAAAATCTTCATTAAGTCTGATCCCGTTTAAGATATAATATATGACTTTCCCTCTTCTACTCACTCTCGACTTTTAACCATCTAAATTTAATAGCATCGATCCTCCAAATAAATGAACTTTCTTGCCAAATTTCAGAAATTTTCAACGAAACTCCTGTATCTTTTGTTGCAATGGGCAAAAAGAAAATCGTGCCCCCACACACTAATATCCATACATACAAAAAATATCCTTAAATAATACTTAATTTTTTGCATTTCTCAATCGTCCAAGGTTCCGAGTCCAAAAATGTAAAATTCTTGGAGGGTCATTTTTTAACCGTTACTTTCCCTCTGTTATGTTGGCCATAATCTCATAAGTGAAAGGTATAGAAAGAATAGAATTTTATTATTCGTCATTTTAGATGTAAATTTTAATAAATTAATATTAAATTAGATAATTAACATCGATTAACAGTTTTTATTTGTTTATTTATTTATATTGAAGCCATTCTGTTATAAATAATTGTCGAAACTTTAATTTCTCTTTATTTTGAGTTAATCCCGAAAAAAATGAAAAGTTTTCGAAATCTAAATTAATACTATAGTTTACGAACTTTATCCGATATTTCGGCTTACTATTAGAAGGAAGTTATTCCAATTTTATAGAAAATACAGCTAATTGTCTTTCAAAAAGCTATACAGTAGAGCATCGTTTATTCGAATGTCGGTTATCAAAAAGAATTCCAGTCGGCAAATTTAAATTTTCGCTAGTGCTGTGGCGCTGCAATCTGTGGCTATATCTTGGGTTACTCCAATATTTTTTTTGTTGATGTGTGTGTTTTAGCTGGCAGCACTGGCATTTTTGTGTGGTGTTTTTCTGAGGACTGTGTGTCCTGCTGAATCGAACGTTTTTGATACTAGATTAACTTCTAAAGTATAATTTTTTGTTTTTATATTTTTCAATATATTTATTTGGTTTGTAAAAAATAAAGAAATAATTTTTAATGATACAATAGCCACGATTATTATTTTAAAAAGTTTACATTAGGCTTAATATCGACGAAAATTCAACGCGAAGCGACACGCAACGGAGAAAAATTTCGACAAGGGATAGGTTAATATGTTTTTTCGTACATAATCGATTATCCGAAAAATAAGTTATCCGAACAACTCCAGTCCCCAATTGATTCGGATAAACGACGCTCTACTGTATTTAACTCTAATCACAATATACCTATTTTCAAATTTTTTAAAAATGAAATTATTTGAGTCGATTTTGATTAATCAATTAATTAACGTAATACATTCTAGACTAAACGTCAGATCACAGTTTCTTTCATTACGGGAAAGCGTGATCTGATTAAGATTCAGGTTTACTAGCAATGGAAGTCAGAGTGAAAAATGGAAAATTTGCCCTGTAAAATGCCCATGAGCAATTTCAATACACAATTTCAATACATGAGCGTTTCAATACTCAATGCGCTTTGAGTATAAATTTTGGGTATATATATCGGATCGGATTGAAATTCGATTATACCTCAATTATCTATCCCGAGCCGATTTTATAATTCAGTTCATCCCAAATTTTTAACGTTTTAATACAAGTAATTGAATGTATGATGATAGATCTAAAGAGATTAGGTTATAAATAAGTAATTATTATGGTCATCTCGCCGAACAGCCCACATTCTGACAACACTATGAGGAGGTATGGAGACCAGAGCTCGCACACATGGCTCCCAGACTCAGGTGACCCTCGGCAAACAACTAACCCAGAGGTCTTTCAAGTCCTCCGACAAACATGTACACAGCCGATCGTATCGTTGTCCTTCATCCGAGCCATCATTACAGATCCCTGTGTCTGTCCGTACAGTACCGTTTCCAGGTACCTAGGTGAGGAATATTTGGTATCGTAGTGATCATTATATGAGCTGCCATTGACATCACCCAGCATCGCCTCCGTTTGGAGTGGTGTTGCTCCCGACATGATTGAACTGCATCGGAATGGAACCAGGCCGCCTAGAGTGACGAATCCAGGTTCAGTTTGGGCACTGACGGCGGGCGTGTTCGTTCCTGTAGGCCTCGTGGTGAACGTCTCAATCCTGCCTACGCTTTGGAGCGGCACACCGCTCCAAACACGACAGCCGGTTACCTGTAGTAGTGGTCCAAGGGACCATGACAGCCCAGCGGTATGTTAGTGACATCCTGCAGCCACATGTGTTGCCTCTCATGGCAAGGCTCTCTAGGGTCGTTTTCCAACAAGACAATGCTCGACCACACACAGCAAGGGTATCACAGGACTGCCTCTGCCACATTGTCATACTTCTCTGGCCTGTTTGGTCAGCTGAGTTGTCACTGATCAAACATGTCTGGGATTACCTGGAACATCAAGTTGGACAGCATACGAGTTTAGCCGAACTAGAGGACCGCTTGTAGCAACTGTGGACTGAGATGCCGCAGAACACCATACGGCACCTATATGCCTCCACGCTAGAAGTGGCCAAACAGGTTACTAAAACCTCTACTCATATATGTACAATTTCGTTCGATTCCGACAACTCCTTCTTGATGCGCTAATTTTTATGGTAATGAGTGTATTATTACAGT
>NW_019384789.1:251484-277727 GCF_000671375.1 Centruroides sculpturatus | reverse complement strand
AAATTTAAATTTTCGCCAGTGCTGTGGCACTTCAATCTTTGGCTATGTCTTGGGCTACTGAAATATTTTACGTTTTTGATACTAAATTAACATCTGAAGTATAATTTTTTATTGTTTTTATATTTTTCAAAATATTTATTTTGCTTGTACAAAATAAAAAAAATAATTTTTAACGATACAATAGTTTTTTTTAGGCTTAACATCGACGAAAATTCAACGCGAAGTGACACGCAACGGAGAAAAATTTCAACATCGGATACGTTAAACTATTTTTTCGTACACAAATCGGTTATCCGAAATATCAGTTATACTAACAACCCCAGTCCCCAATTGATTCGGAAAATCGACGTTCTACTGTATTTTATATTTTCAGTTTCTTGTTATTACTTAATACATCTTTATTAAACATGTCAGAAAATACGATTAAAATTTAATTTATATATATAGTGTATGTTTGTAAATCAGCTTATAAATGAACATAAAATTTTAATAAATCTAAACATATTCAGAAATATAAATACTGAAACTAATTTCTTAAAGTTTTTACAAGAAAAATATTTTTCCTGATGACTGGATGTCAAGACAATGAAGGCATAAATAAACTTAGCTCTCTGGGGACCAAGTTCGAGTCTGGTTATAAGGTTCTGGATCAAACATCCCTGAAAATTCTCTGATATGTCGAACGTCGTCTTTATCACCCAGCTACCCCCACTGTGAGTCTGGCCGAACCCATGATGAGTCCGTTCATATCTACATAGAGATAAACTTAGAGATAAAAATTTTCCTAAATTTAATGATGATTGAAACATTCAGTATTACATAACAGACTTAAAAACATCCATACATTACTTTATATAATAAATTCTAAATCATTGCTTTTAAATCAAATAATAATATATTAATCTACGTATGTTTAATTTTATTGCATTTAATGATTTAGAATTTACAAAAGTGCAGCATGAAACGTGGATTCATTATTTTATCCATAAAAAGCAAAAGAGCCAGTAAAGATTGGTGCCACAATGATTTCATACCATCCAAGAAATTCAAAGCCTTGCAAGGTCTTGGGATGCTGAAGGGACTATTATAATATATTTTTTGGCACAGAAAGCTTTTGAAAGACAATTTACTGAAGAGAAATCTGAAAAATACCAAGAAAACTGTCATAATTGTTATCATACTTTGCACTGTTGCACACATTTCATATGACGACAGTAACTTTTTCAACTATACACTGGGAAATCCTCAGCCATCCCCTCAATTTATCAATTTATTAATTTAAATTATAAATTGTTAAACTGTTATTAAACTGAATTAAACATAAACTGTTACTACTGGTATAAACACCAGTAGTAACAGTTTATGTTTAATTCCAAGCGATTTTCATCTGTTTGGAGCATTGGAAGAAAAGAAATTTTTGGCATTTCAAATTTTACAATACATTGTCTTCAGTAGGCTACGACACAAGAGAATTTCTTGATGGAAATGATTGAATTCAAGCTCTTCCAAAACATGGGAGGAACATGTAAAAATTAAAGTGGTACATCAAAAAGGCTTTTGAACCACTTACTTTTTTCAAAATAAAAATTATATTCCATTTCGAACCACCTCGTAGAATAACGCAATTTTTAATAAAAGTTTTTATAGTGTTTTCTTTAATGTTTTAATTTTGTAATTTTAGTTTTGTTTTAAACACTATTTATTGTTTAAATTAATTAAATTAATTAAATTAATTTTCAGATTTAGTTGGAATTTGGTAAAGTTCACAAATTACATAAATAAAATTTAAATCTATTTGAAATTATGACAAATTTTTATTTTTTTATTTTTTCGGTCTTGAGTGAATTTCCTGTTATTTCTCTAATTCCAAACCTTTTAATCATAAAGGATTTAACTGGAATTTGTCTTAAGACATTATCTCTTAATGGACTATAAAGCAAGCTTTTCTTTAGAAAAAATAAAAGTAATAATTTTTTCAAACTAATTCATTATAAATCGTTGGCATCGAATGTGTTTTTTAACTTCTTTCTGTATCAAAAACCAAGTCTGTTTTTTTCATTTATAAGTTATCAATTATTTATTTTCAACTATTCATCTAGAGAATTTCTGTTGTTTTTCTACTTTTCTCCATTTTATTTATTATTTATAATTAATTTGTATTTTTTAATCGTTTATTTCATTTGAATTATCTCAATTTTAAAGAACACGGTTTTACTTTACTTGAAAATTTTAAAAATAATTTTAAAGTAAAAAAAATTTAAAACGGGGGGAAAACTATTATATGTAGCCTAATATCTATTTTGTTTTACTTAAAACAGTTGTTATTAAAATAATTTATATCAATTTCTTAATTTAAAGTATAAAGTGAATTAAATCAGGAGTCACGGCAGTAAATCCCCGCCAAGTAAAAAGTCACGGACTGACTATATATATACAGGAATCAGAGTTGCCGATTTTCGGGGATCACTTTCTCCGTCCACCAAACACCTACAGTAATTCCGAATATCTCGTTCGAAAGAAAATTGTTTTCTTAGATAGTGTGCAAAATTTTAAGATTTTCTATAAAGCAGTTGCAGAAATATAAGCAATTGAAAGTGCGAAAAGAGCTAAAAACGCTGTATTTTCTGCTTCTTTTTCTTCATCCGGCATGCAGACGCTCATAGACAAATAACTACTGGCTCTATAAAGCTCAAAGTTTAAACTTAAACCTTTCTCGTTATCTGTGAAGTGCTCGCCAAATTTCCAGGTCGATAGGTCAAAGTTCGCGGGGTTTCCAATAGAACTAATTCATTTTTACGGCTTAATTTTATGCTTATAAAGATAAAATTTTAATTTAATTTATCATATTAAACAAAAAAACAAACATTCTTTTGTAAACGCGGTTAGTTTTAAGCAAAGGGTTTTACATAAAAACATTACGCTAATTGATTCCAGACTGAGTGATTACCAAACTATACCTCTTTCTCTCAATANTATTTTTGATATTATAAAGAAATAGATAAAAGTAATAAAAAATCAATATAAATTTTAAATTAATTATAAAATTTTAATCAATATACAATTACATAAGCTATAATTAAACATATAATCTCATTTATACACACTTGAAAGGACATGAAACAAATTTCGTGATAATGATAGCTTTAAAAATTAGTTAATAATACTTAAATATATAATTAATCAATTTTTAAAGTTATAATAATTATATTAAAGTATATAGATTTAACTAACAATAACAATTATAAATCAACAATTTTCTTTATTAAGTTTAGTTTACATCTGTACAAAACTTAATTGTAACTCGTTTCTATCGATTAATTGATTGATATATAAGCTTACTTTCGTCATCAAGTATCGATATTTAATAATACATTTTCATAATAATTTGTTTAATTTATAAGTTCCTTAGCTTTTAATATATAAGATAAGATATTCCATTATATGCATTAATAGAATATAGCTTTTATCTACTGGATACAAAATATATACAGTATTTACTCTTGTATGGGTTTTGGTTTCGGTAAGTGGATGTAACCTCATCCATCATTTAACCTCACTTTCAATACTTGTTCTCTTCAATATATGCTAGTGTATTGACTCCAACGATCCACCTTATGTATTTTTTCTACGATAAAACTTTTTTATCTTTACTTTTTCTTAAAGTATTTTCCCAAATCAATAATTCTTAAAGGTCTATATTATAAAAAAATGAACAGTAATTATTTTGTAAGAGTTTTTATTCTATTCGAAACACTCTTCTAGCTTGTGCCATTATAGAAAAATCACACCAGAGAATTGTAAATTGATGATTTATATTTATAAATATTTTTACTATTTTAATTTTTTTTTAAAAAAACAAACGTTTTAATTATTTAAGAAAGATATTTATTTACCTTATATAAAAATTTAAAAAGAAAAAGAGGGGGAAAAATTAAGATAAAACTATGTTTTCAATTTAGAAAGCTATAAAGATGCCTCCTATAAAACTGGAAATTGGTCCCCTATGTCATTTTAATAGCATCGTTGCTTTTATACGATTCATAAATTATATGTTAAATTTATTAAAGTTATCTCCCTCTTTCTACTAAAAGAAACTAAATGATGTAAACTTCATTTACAAATCTTAATTTGCAATTAGATAAAATTGTAATAAACATCAATTTGCTCTTTTTCTTTTTACTTTTTTTTTTTAATAATATATAAAGCAAACTTATCCTACATCTAGTCGATATTATTTCATTTTTCCAAATATATATATATATATATACTTCAAAGAAATTGAATACTGCTTGATCTGATATCAGCAAAACACAGTAATAAGTAGTACTGTGACCCGACAGAACAGTAATAAATAGTATTTATCCTATGGTTTAGTCCTATAGGAAAATTAAAGACGAAACTAAAGTTAGCCAAAATTCACTGAAACAACTGCTTCTTTGGCCAAAACAAGCGAAAAAATTGGACTGTAGAAGAATGGAGTCGTGTCATCTTCAGCGACGAGTCAAAGATCGACATCAACTATAGTGATGATCGTTATTTATTCCTATGGAGAAGTAAAGACGAGAAGTGTCAAGACAAGTATTATTACTTTAATGCAAAATCAACTTTTCTCAGTCCCTCATGATATGGGCATGTATCTCAGTTTAATGTCCTGAATTCTGTTCTTAATGTCACTATGAATATAGAACTCTGTATGGAGATGTTGAAAGGATTCCTTATCCAGTGGCGTAGCGTAGTGGGGGAGGCATGGGCGGCCCGCCCCAGGCGGCACTTTTAGAGGGCGGCAAAATTTCACAATAAATGATAATAATATCTTGTAAAAATTTGAACCATTTCATTTCATATTTTTGTCGCACCTACGATTCGGAGCAATTGACATAGCACGGAATTTTTCATTACTTATTCTGTGACGAAACTAAATTTTAGTCTTTTAAATTGAGATACCTAAATAAAAGGGATGGCGAAATTTTCCTCCGCCCCGGGCCGCTGACACCCACGCTACGCCACTGTCCTTATCCCAACAATTGAAGACCAGTTCGGAGGTGAACACGTCATTTTCCAATATGTCAACGCATCGTGCCACAGAGCGACATCAGAAATGGAATTTTTCACTCTGAGAAATTTGAAAAGAATGAACTGACCACCGAATAGTCCATATTTAAATCAGATAAAAAATGTGTGGTATTTATTGAAGCACTTTGTGACTTCTCAGCATCCAGCGAACAAGGAAATGCTAAAGTATGCCTGGAGTAACATCAGTACAGAAAGAAGTAAAAAATCTTGTGTAATCAATACCTAAAAAAGCTACAGCTGTAAATAAAGTCAAAGAAGCCAATACAAATTTTATGTTCATAATTCCATACTTAATTCCACAGCCTTTGTATAATTCCAAACTTTTTCCGAAATAGTATAATATAATTCAATAAGAATAAAAAATTAAAATGTAATCGATGCATACAGAATGAAATAACTTATCATTTCACTCTTTATTCCATTGAAGCACATAGAAGCTTCTGCTTTGATGCTATTATTAATTAATATAATAACCAACGTCTGTTTATTTATTTCATTGTTTATTTGTAACTTCATATTCTAATATATAGTTGGTTTGCTGTATGTTATATTAACAATGTAAATTCGTCTCTGTAATCCAAAACACACGCTTTGGTAGATGTATCTCACAGCAATTTCTGGTTAGCAAATTTAACTTTTATTTTTCATTGAACTACAAATATATTTCGGGTTGGTATNTTCTCGGAAACATTTGGTGGCGCTATCTGTTATCATATTTTATTTTAAAAAATTTTATATTTTTGACTATTATAAAATGGCAAAAACCTAAGTTTTGAGAATTAGTTTTATAAAAAATTGTAAATGCTAATAACGAGTAAAATAGTTTTAATGACTATTTTACCTGTTATTAGCATTTCGTCGGACCTTACTGGAGATAAACACGACCCCATTATCTCCCCATCTCCTCGACCTTTAACCACTAAAATTTAACAGCATCAATTCCCCTAATAAGCAAACCACCTTGCAAAATTTCAGAAATTTTCGACAAAAATCAAGTGGTTATTAAGCTTCAAAGAGGGTGAAAAATATTGCCCCCACACACTAACATCCATACATACAGAAAAAATCCCGAAATTTTTTGCATTGCTCGACGTTTCAAGATCCTGAGTACAAAATTAAAAAAATTGGATGCCAATCGCCATACTTCTCCTCTGTTATATATAACAGGTAGGATATAATAGTAAAAGTTACAAAAACATTAAACAACACTCCACCACATGATACCGGAGAGATTTAATAAAAATGTAAAACACGATTTTCATATTAATCTTAACATTAATGTTAAACAGTTCAAATAAAGACGGTCAAAACTGTCGCTTAGAACTAGAAAGATCCAATCGTCATACCAAGCGATTATAAAATGCTGCCAGTTTATAAACTGATGTATTCTGATCACTATTAGATTTATACAAAGGAATTTTAAATCTAATATAGTTGCTAGTGGATACAGGTATTTGTAGATAAAATTGTTTTAACAAACTAGAAGCTTGAATTTCAGATTGAAACAGAGACCATATAAAACTGCATACATTGAGTATTGCACTCTCATTACAGATGAAAAAATGCATGACAACCTCTTCTGGATTTAACATGAATTTCCTCCCATAATATCTTCTAATACGGTTATCAAGTGTTTCTATTCTGTGTTCAATTGTCATCGGCTGTGTATTCCAGCAAATTGCCGCAAATAAAATCTACGAGCAGACAAGAGTTAACCCAACATTTTTAGTGCACTCTTTTTCGGATAGTGTCTCATGAATCTAAAAACCATTCCTAAAGTTTTAATAGCAGTTGTAATTATCTTTTCCACATGCAATATAAAGGAAAAAAATCTATTATCATAAAATACTCTAAGGTCTTTGATGGTTTCAACTCTGAATACTTCATATCACTGTATAAGAATATAAAAACTGTAAAAAATCTAGGAATATAATAATTTGAATTTGAATAAATTGAATAGTGTAATGATATTGCATTTTTTAGAATTCACACTCAGTCACTGAAATTTCAGTCAAGCTTATTAAAAATAATTAAAAAAAAAACATTAAAAGTATGAACATAAACATCGTGAAAGCATAACAAGTAAGAAAATTGAAGATAAGCCAAACAAATATTTACAAAACAAAAGTTTTATCCAAATAATCAAATAAATGTACTTATTTGAAATTTATTATTCGTTCATGAATTTAAAAATGACCATAAAACTTATGTTTATTCTATAGACCTACTTTATAAGATGCATTCTGATATAGAACAAGAAAGGAAATATTGATATAAGGAATGGAAAGAATATAAGAAATTCAGGTTTGTTTATATTCTTTAAAAATAAACATTATTTTATAAATTCACTGTTCTAAGTGTTTTTTCCTTCGTATTCTATTGCTTTACAAATTTTTAAAGTATTCTATTTAACTGTATAGCTTTAAAAATTTATTCTGTTATTATTATTATTATTTATTTATTTTTTTTCACATAGCTTGAAAGAATTGTTGGGGTGAATTGCCAAACTTTCCTTAAACAAATATTGTTTTGCCTCTGGTCAATTCAAATGACTTTCTTGATTTTCCAAGGACATTGGCAAAGTTTGGAAAGATCAATTGAAGAATTTTGATAAATTCTATATGGAATATTAAAATTGAAATCTCTAAAGGAAAAATTGAAATTCGATTTTTTTTATTATCTGATTATAACACTTTGCTAAATATTTAAAATAATGGATTATTTACATTGTTTTAAAGAACATATTTTTAACAATTATATATTATTTATTTTACTACTTTCATTAATATTTAATACTTATTTTTATGCCTTAGAATTTCAAAAATTATTTTTTTCTCTAGTTTTAAATTTCAGGTTTAAAAACGTGAAATTTATTATAAATAATTATCAAAGTTTATTATTGATATTTGTAGCCTCTCATGAAATTTTAGCATGAATATAATACCCAAAGTAATATTTTCATTTTATATAAGTTGATAAAGTATATAATATTAACTCATATAAAATTTAAAAGATTTTTTTATTTTGGATTGTTAAAAATTTATGCATTGTCTTTTGTTTCAGTTGACATTTTCGATCTTCTGCTGATGTTTCTAATGGTTTGATGCCAGTTGTTCAATGCTTTGTTTGTCAGATAAATAAATTATAATCATGATCTAAATAAATGATGCGGAAAAATCATTTCTTACTTATAAATTATTTCAAAGTTTTAAAAGATTTTTTTCATATATATTGAACCTCTATTTTATCATAAATTTTTAACCCTTTTAAGCATTAATCTATAAAAGCTCTATAACGTTATAAAAGAAACTTTAAAAAAAATATATACAATTTAATTTTAAATATAACAAATTATTGAATAAATTTTATATATGTAAAAATATCTTAAGATTATTATTACTGAAAAAATAATTCTTACAGAAAAAGTAAGAGAAAAGATAAGGAAAACAATTTCCTGAATGAGAAACTCTGACTTTAAACATGAAGGCAAGTTGTAAACAACTGTTTACTTATCAATCGAGATCAAATGTCAAGGATACTAATCTTTCTTACACAGCTCAAGTTACTCAAGTAACTAAAGATAATTTCAAAGGAAAGAAACGAATTTTGATCGCAGCTGTTTCCTGTTATAACTTTTTGATGCTTATATATAGTCTTACATATTAATAAAAAAAATCATGTAAGTTAAATTAATAAAAACCTTTTTACTTTTATATTATAAATAATATAAGTTAAATTCCTTTCTAATTGTTTGCACAGTTCATAAAACAAATAAAACTGCTTCGTTTCATTTTAAATATACTAGTAAAGAATATTTATTAAAATTATTTGAATAATATTACAAAGAAAACTTTTAAAAATGTAGGAATTATATAAAAACGTAATGTTTGTTTAATTGTATATAACATTAATTTAAACCGTGAAATAAACCGTAATTTAAAGCAAATATTCCCGGAAATGGACAATTTTTTGAAACTGTTTTAAAAATAGAAAAAAGAGAAATATTTTATACATTGCTTCAAAAGTAAACACATTCAAAACAGCCAAAGGAAAAAGAAGAAAATCTTGCGATAAACAAGAAATTCAATAGAGAAGAATTGAGTAAAATCATATATTTCTCTATTATTTTCTCTTTCGCAGTAGAAATTTATGTAATTAAACTATATATTAATGAAAATGAAATTACTTATTTCATAATTTAATTAATATCAAATGAATGCACATAACAATAAAATAGTAATTTAATTTAACTGTTATTTTCGGTAATGGAAATTACATAAATTAATTCGTTTAATTATATTTTAAAATATTTAATATCTCTAAAAATATTTATACATTTAAAAAAATGAACACAGTCTAAAACTTTTACAAGTTTTAAATGTTAAGAAAAATTATATTATCGCTATTATATTCCTATCTGAGGTTACTAGATGAAAAGCTGAGTTCACAAATGCTATTCTCAAATGCTGTTATTTAATTTTCCAGACGATTTAAGACTAGTCTCATAGTTAAGTCGAGCGAATAACTTCCAATAAAGATTTAAATGGATCAATATTAATTCAGTTAGTCAGTCATTGCACTGTAATTAAGGTTTAATTAAATACAAAAATATTCTATGATGATAACATCATTAATGTTGATTATAGCATAAATGTCATCTCCCTATATTATTTCTTCTTTAATGTTTAATTCTCGTTTTATTTGTTAAATTTATATCAAATTTTATCATCATGATTAATATGACGTAGAATATGTTGCTGAAATTATATTCCGTAAGGTAAATATTGTTGACATAAGATACTGTGCTGCATGACTGATTCAACAAAGTGATAAGCGCTATTACTTATTATTAACGTATGTAAAAATGTCATATTTAATTTATTTTGATGTGGTTATGGGCTTTATCTGTATTCATTCTGTCAAAAAGAATTATTGTAATGTTAGAAAAATGCTTAATGTTTCATTATCGAATATGCTTTTTATAAATGAGATTTGACGTAAAATTATTCACGAACTTTCTTCCTACACCTTTAATGAGTATTTTTATCAGTTCCAAAACAAAATCTATTTTTCTCTGTGGCGAATTTAGTAATTTTAATAAACTAATGGATTTTAGTTTTAAATTTTACATTTTAAGAAAGTTTAATTTCTCGATCGTATATCCCAATTCTTTACACACTTTTGTTTTGGGATTTTCAATACTTACTTCAAATCCCTAATGTTCTATATATAATATTACACCGTATAAAACATACCTATACTTTTCATATGGTGGATAAATTGGTTTAGAATCTATAAAATTGAACGCTGAAAGTTCTTTTTCTCAATATCTTGCCTTTATAATTACATTATGTACTGTACTTCGAAATTTTGACAGTAAAGTGCGAGTGATAAATTTTAAAAAATTAACACTCCATGGTAAATCATGGGAAACTAATTTTACATCATATAAATGATTATAATATGTAAAAATATAAACTTGTATTAAACATATAAACTGTTATTTGTTTAAATTCCATTCGTTTAAATAAATTTTTATTAATAAAAACCATTATTTATCAAATTTTAATGATGTTCATTACTGTAATTTAGATTATAAATTAGTAAAATTAAATTGATAAAAACAATAAAAACTAACACTTTAAAATTGTTTGGTTTATTTTTTATTGTTTTTAAAGATTGTCTCTGCACAATTGTATATTTTAAAATTAAATTGTTTTTGTTCCTTATTTGTAAAGATTTTAATTATTAAAATATTAATTAACGTTTTATATTTAAAAAATGTCAACATTTTTAAATTAATAAAATTAATATAAAAAAGTCAACGCTATGTTGAATTTTTAGTATAGAAATGATCGTAAATTAAGTTTTAGTGATCATTATTAAGAAATATGAAGTTTAAAAAGAATATACTCAAGCAAGGGAGATGAGTTATGTGTGAATGTTGAAAGCAACAGAGAATCCCCAGCTGAAGATGACATTGTCCTAGAGCGTAGCTGCCATTGATGACATTGTTAACGTCTTCGCGGGTGCAAGTGATGGGTACTTCGTTCACAAGAACTAACAAGCTGTTTGACATCTTTGCGGCAGTCTGTTCCTTTGTCAACATACGATTTTTTACTCGTATTTCTATTTTCATTTAAATCGCCAATACACAAAGAATATCGCTTTAGTAGAAAATTAATTGATTTGTAACTTCATAATGCTTAAACTATTGTAGTCATTATTATCATTAACTTATCGATTTGGAAGTAACAACATTAATTAAAATTAGAAACCATTACTGCATTTAACAGAAAGAATAGATCAAAGAGTTCGATAAAAATAACAGTTGACGGTTTTAAATAAATTTATATCATAATAATTAATGCTATCTTTAAAATAATTATAACTTATTATCATTGAATAATATGTGTTTTTAAATAAATTTAAAATATTATTTTATTCTTAGATTCGGTTTGTAATTATCTATTTGCTTCTAAGTTAAAATAAGAAAATGTATTTTGTGTTTATGTGTAGTAAACATGATGAAACTAAGCTGCATTCTAACGATAACTCATGTTTTTTAAGAAAAGGATAAATATATTTACTACGTATATGATTCTTTTTTAAGTATATAAAACGAAGCTATAGCATATTGTGTTTGATTTTTATTCGTGTCATTTATTTGTTCAAACGCCTTGCGCTAACATATAGAAAAAGAGCTTCAAAAAGCTTTAACATAGTTTTTGCATGTTAATTTAATTAAATATTGCATGAAATTTTTATTGAATAAGATATATATTTNTATATTCTAAAATATAATTTAACGAAAGAAAAATTTAGAACAAAAAGTCGAACGAACTTTCTTTTTAATATAAAAGTATCTAGATGAAGTTATAAGAGATCCGATATGGCATTTCAATACTTTCTAAAATTTAGAAAAATTACGTCAGACTGTGCTTCCGGAGAATTTCAGATTTTTCTTGCACCCTTAATTCACATCTGTTTTGCTTACATAAAACATTGTCTGTTTCTTCTTTATTCCATACCCAGCAGTGCTTTTGAATAATTTAATATATAGTCTAAGATCAATTCTGATTCGTTTCTTTTTAGACAATTATTTTCAAAACCAATGTCTCAAAAATATTTCTATTTTCTACATAATAATTTTATACATATTGAAAGAAAACAATTTTAACATTTAGTTTTAAATATAAATAGGTTTATATATTTACAATAAAATATGTAATAAGTATTTATACACATTGCTTTAAAAAATAAACTAATACTTTCAACTTTTTAGTTAACTACTGTAGTGTTATGAGTTTTCAAATAATTTTCTTAACTCTTAAGAAACAATTTCTTCACTGAATAATTAAATATTAAATATTAGGTCTATATGTTGATAATAAGAATCATATAGATATAATATAAAAGCCATATATTTTTCTTGAAAAATTGGATACATTACTTTTATAGATTGCTTTAAAGTATCAATGATCTTTTTCCATAACATTGATAACTATAGATAGGACGCTTTTTCTTAACGAAAAACAAAAAATATATATATAAAAGATTGATTCGTACTTACATCTTCACTCAGTTATTTCATCGTGTAGTTGGGTTATCCGATTTTTCTAGAGATTTATAAATCTCTGCCAAATAATACCAATTTGATTTTACTTCTGCTTTAATAGATTGTACAGTCTATATAATGCTTAAAATACGTTAACTTCATTACCACTCGTAATTAATTTATTATTTTGATTACTATTTAAGTTTAAATTTTATTAAATATATTTCTATTAGAACCCTGTTTAATAGGTTTATAATATTCAGCTATAACAGTGGTTCCCAACCTTTTTTCATTAGTGTACCCCGTGACATGTCATATCTCTAGATTGTACCCCGTGACATGTCATTTCTCTAGATTGTACCCCTCATTTAAGAAATTTAGTGAGTAACCGTATTGTTAATTTTACATATTGTAACTTTAAATTAAAGAAAAAAAAACTAAATGAAAAAATGTATAATAAAATTGTGATTGTTGCAAGGAACATTTTTTATCTAATAATTTTTTAATACTATTAGTTTGTGATACATAATATATTATTTTTTCTGCCATAATAACTAACTTTTTTCTGTACCCCTAAACAACCTATCGCGTACCCCTAGGGGTACGCGTACCACAGGTTGGGAATCGCTGAGCTATAACAAACAGCCCTTTTTTAATTCTATTTATAGGGTTAACGATATTAAATGTTTTAAAATCAGTTAGCTCCAGTTGATCTTGTAACGTGTTTGGTTCTATAGAAATGCAGCTTAGAAGTGAAAACTTTATTTTTCACTTTTAAAACGATTTCTCATTTTCAGTTGAATTGAAAAACTTCTTATTTTCTTAACTTTTTTTTTAATATTTATTTTTATCAATATTTTTGACAATATTTCTATTTAAATTATCCATTATCTCTTGAAAATTGACATTAACTACTCCGTTGATTTTCATTTATATTTCCATTTATATCTGGAGTTATCAACGGCAGTCAAAATGTCTCTGATAATCGGCTAGAGAAGCTTGAAAGAATCCATAATCGAACTTTGGCATGAAGGAAAAGAAAATTTTTATTTTTATAAATCGTTAAAATAATTCTTTATTAATCCTGGACCAAGATTGATAACATCCTCGCATCCAGGTTTGCACTTAGATGACCTGAATAAGCTTTCTTGTAAAAGTTAGATAAAGTGAATTTACTTACTCTTCTAAAAAAAATCTAATTGTGTTATCTCTGAACTAAAATACAAAAACTGTTTGACATGTTATTTCAAAAACTTTTAACTTCAAAATAACTTTTGTATTAAATTTCAAAAATAATGGTTTGTGATTGTTATGTTTAGTAGTTTTATTTCCAACTCAAAAATACTTTTATATTTTTTTTTGTTTTAATTTATTATTGTCAATAGGTATTGATATATTTTAAACTAAATATAATAATCAATAAACAGACGTATAATATTTTTACTGTATTTTTCATGTCGATTTCAATGTAGTTATTTGAAAGGCAATGAAGACTATTTAAACATTTAATTTATTATTTAATATTTTTATAAATTTCTGATATCTCATGTTTTAAACTCTTAATAACTATTGACATATTATAGGCCTAAATATTTTTATTAAGCTGTAAATTGTTTTTTCAAGTATAATAGGCATGTATCTTAAAAATCTGCACAAATTTCAAAAGCGTTTTTCATAATTTAGAATATATGCACGCGCACTAGACAGCATACATTCTAGAATGCTTCTATAATGTTCTTGATATTAATCGAAAAAGTTTACGGAAATAAAGAATTAAATAAATTTAATCGAATAAATATAATTGGCATATTTTATACTGAAATATGCGAAAAAGGGAAATCTTATCATTTAAACATTTCTCTGTAATAGGAATTCCAAGATTGTATCATTTCAAGGTTGGAGAAAGGGAAACATGCAGAAAGAAGAACTGGAAGTGATCGAAAGGAGGAAAATGATCAAAGGGAAAAGAAACTAATTGGAGAAAGAAACTTTGGAAAGAGTTGGTCTAATGCTTTGGAAATTGGGAATAAAGTTCAATATTTCACCCGGACGTGTTTGCCAGATTCTGAGGGAATATCGAATAATATTGAGAGAGTGAAAGTCTGCCCTAAAAAACATGACAAAGCAATTTGTTCAAAAATCCCTAATACGGAGGTCGCATGATCAGTTGCGGATTTAGCACTTGAGAGGTCCCAGGCGCAATTCAATTTTGAGGCTTCCCACTAAATATTTTCACTGCTCCTACACGCTACAGTGTGCATTCTACGCGCATATTTTTTACTCTGGTAGACACTATAGCGATGATCCAAAAAAAGTGAGGCATAGGGAAATAACATTAAAAATTAACCAATATAAAATTACAACTGCCTGGCTGTATTTAAAAGGTTACTGATGTTCAGATTTTATTAATTATGAAAACTTGAAACTTATTGCTACAAGAATTATTAAGTTTCAATAGGTAAAAGTGTTAAAAACAAAAAAATCTAGTAATCCACGGAGATAAAAAATAATTTATTTTTAAATTTACTACTGATTACCACCTGCAAAACATGTCATATCTGGCATTATTCATTTGTCAATTTAATTTAGGGAATACTGCTAAATTATGAATTATTTTTATTATGAAAAAATAATAATGAAATAAAATAATTTTTTATTTATTTTGAAAGCTTAATCTTGAGGTTCCGTTGATTTATGAGGCTCCAGGCGCGAGCCTCGTACGCCTGTGTAGAAATCCGCCCTACGCATGATGGAGTCTTGATCTATCATGCAACTTCTATAAGTATGGATTCAAACAATCTCAATATGGTTAAGGACAAAGAGTCCCATTTCACTTTTGATGGAAATGAATGTGCTGATAGAATCACAGTTTCACCAAAGAAAGGCTAGATTTGGATCCTGAAGCAAAATTGAAACGATACTCCAACTTTTCGCCGAAGCTTCTGGTTTGGCTGGCAATCGGTCCAAAGGGATGTTTACAGGCCTTCATTATCCTATCACGGCTCTGCATGACCAACGAAATGTATGGCAACGAATGCATTCAGAAGAGGCTATTACTTTTCGTGAAGAAATACTATCTTAACTGAGGAGATAGCTTCTAATCAAATATGTTTACTACTAAGTTGGACCATTACGAAGTTCGATACGTCTCCCGTGAAGCCAACGTTTCAAACGTTCCGCAACTGATACCATCTGAAACAAAACGTTTTTGATAATATAGTAGTTGGAAAGATTTCTGGAGGACAGGATCAAGGCCAAACTTAGTCATGTGAAAGCTCCTCCGTAGAATGGAATGAGTTTAGCTTCCATTCCATTTCGGAGACACTTCTGGGGACAATGAAACATTTCAAATAAAAGTTCGAATTGCATCCGATCGAGGTCCCAGTCATATCATTCAAACGTTAAACAACCTGTTTGTACCCAAAAATTTAAAATAAATAATGAATTTTAAACAACTTTGAAATTTATGAAAATTTTCAGAATACATGCTCTTGATTATTAAATGTTTATTTTCAGTTATTGTTAAATGTTATTTTATTTTTGCGATAAACAGCTTATAGTTCTCTTCATGTCTTCATGAAACTCCCATATATATGTGTGTGTGTTTGTGAAAGGTAAATATTATTAAATAATCTGTTATCAATTAAACAAAAAACTAAAAGAATGATTTTTATAATTAGCATTAACTGTTAGGAATTTGTGAAAATAACTATTTTTAATAATAATCAATATTCCATTACATTTGAAAAAGTTATATTTTAACTTAAATCCAATCCATTAACCAAAACACCTGAAAAATCCAAACATTTTTTCCTTAAAGTATCCAATGACTTTTCTAAGTGAAAAAGCTTTAGTACACTTTACTTAGAATTGAATAGTAAAAAAGTTTTCATTTTTGAGTAACAATAATCTCACAGAAAGTAATCCATCCATGAATAAACAAGATTAGTCTACGTAAGTAAATTCGAGTCAAAAATAAAATTAAATCAAAAAATTTAAAACATTTTCCAAGAAATAAACGTATTTAATAAACTATTCTGGAAAATGATAATGCCTTATGAGTTTTTCTAGCAACAAAATAATGGATTTTTTCGTTATATTTTCCACAGCAATTGATAGCATCATCCGTTGTCAAATAAATCGAATGCGAAAACTGAATATTATCGCTTTCCTTTTTCTAAATTATCGTCATCAACTTATAGTGAATGGTAAAGTAAAACAAAGGCAAAGTATCCGTCTCTTTGACTGACAAAGACATTATATCTTTGGCAGTAAAAAGAACGGATAAAGGTAAGATAAAGATAGACGGTATTACTTTATACACGGATTGTGCATCAATGTCTTTAACGCATAGCAATCAAACTTCGGTTGAGAAAAATAAAAATGTTTAACTTTATAATCAAATTTTAAAGATAAAACTATTATTATTTAAAATAATTTTGTTTGCATGAATTATGAATATAATATATTTATAAAATCTCCAATAAGGATATTAATGAATAAGTATAAGATTTAAATTATTGCTAATAATGACATAAATAAAAAAAATATTATTCTATATAAATTATGTACTGTATATTAATTTAAAAACTTGCAATTATTATTATTGTAATTATAGTGTCTATTTAATATCGTAATATACATTTAATTTATCATTTCTTAATAAGTTCATATTGCTATTCACTCGTCATTAATAGAAACTTATTTTCATAAATTACATAAATGTATTGTAATTCTATATTTTTTGATTTGATCACTTTTTGCTATTTTTATTGAATCGTTTCGGTTGATAATTACATTTAATAATAATATATTTAAAATAAACGTTAAATTTATACTTGAAACTTCTCATAATTAAAGAATCCATTGCTATATAGCTAAAAACATATATAAACTAAATGTTTATTATTTGTTTGGATCGATGGTATAAGGCAATGCAACACCTGGGTGCAATACCAAGAGTTGCCTCTCGGGAAGACTCTCTATGAGAAACAAGCTGCTATTATTTAGTCATGTGAAGAAAATTCGGAAAATTCCACGTTGCCAGCTCGTTTGCGAAGCGCTAACCAGCGACCAACTAACAATGTACAATGGTTTTATCCACTCGGCCATTGGTGGGCGATATTTGTTTTCCATTAGTTCTATAGTAGTACAAAACCTTGTTATCCTTAGTGTAAATCTATTGTGGATTTATTATTAATAATATCTATATTTCACTAGGCGAGAAATATTTATCTAAAACTTGAAAATAAGTTTCAATGAATGACGAGCGAATAGCAACACACCATTAAGAAATGATAAATTTATGAGTATTCTCTTTTTAAAATATTATTTTATTCTTAGATTCGGTTTGTAATTATCTATTTGCTTCTAAGTTAAAATAAGAAAATGTATTTTGTGTTTATGTGTAGTAAACATGATGAAACTAAGCTGCATTCTAACGATAACTCATGTTTTTTAAGAAAAGGATAAATATATTTACTACGTATATGATTCTTTTTTAAGTATATAAAACGAAGCTATAGCATATTGTGTTTGATTTTTATTCGTGTCATTTATTTGTTCAAACGCCTTGCGCTAACATATAGAAAAAGAGCTTCAAAAAGCTTTAACATAGTTTTTGCATGTTAATTTAATTAAATATTGCATGAAATTTTTATTGAATAAGATATATATTTGTTATTAACCATATTTAACAATTGTAAATTATTTTTTATGTTTTATTTATCTTTAAACATTAAAATCGCATTTCATTATTATTTTAGCTGTAACTTATGTCTAAAAATAATCTATTTAATGTTAAATCATGTTCAGATCTGTTGTTATACGCTTATTTTCAATGTTATACTTGAAAATAAGAGTATAATATAAAATATAAACATGTTTTAAAATTTAATATATTTAATTTTTTCCATATTTTGTTTGAAAATATATAATAGTATATATATTTATATATTTATTTCTTTTAATTTTACCGAAATCTTTAGGTTTTATGCATGATTTATTTGAATTATTTCAGCAAAAATTTAACTTGATTACTTCTGATTAAGCCTGTTTACATTTATTTTTTTTGAAACAATATAATTTCACTTAAGATAAAAATTTCTTGTACTTACTTTCAAATATGGAAAGTTACTCTAACGATTGCTGTTTTTAATTATTCACTGAGAACAAAGAAGAAAAACAATAAAAGAATCATATTTCCACTTAAGAAAATTAATCCAAAAATAGCATTTTTCGTATTATATTACTGTCATTACTCTTGCGTAACAAACTTTGTATTCAAATTTTTTTCATCATCTTTTAGTTCCATAAAAATAAGAAAATCGTAAAATATCTAAAAATTAATTCTTGTATATCAGTTTTCTACATATAGACTTATGACAAAGCTCATCATAATGCAGACTCTAGATCTGTTATAAATTATTATGCAATCATTATTTATTTTCAGTCTAATAATTACAATATAAAATTTATATAAAATATTGAAAATTATAGCTAAATTTATTGGTTTTAGTACAAAAAAAGCTAAGTATAACAAAGAGTTTCTATTTAATGTTAAAAACATAACATGGATGACTTAGAAACATATTTACATTAACAAAAATTTTCAAGACTTCCGTAGATAAATATTTTTAAGCTTATTTTAAAAAAATACTCTACTTTAATTGCTAAATTTAAATTTAACAGTCTATTATACAAATATAATAGGAAATAAGAAACTATTATTTGAATATATTTGATTAGGAATTTATTAAATTAATTTACTAGATTTTCAGTATGTTATTTAAAAAGGCTAAACATATAGCTATTTTACCTAATTCATGAAAATTCTTTTAAATAGACAATTGAAATATTTATAATTTTTTCATGACTTTTTATTTAATACTTTTATTTGGTAATAAGCACTAAATATAAATTACATTATAATTTAACACTTTACAATTATATTAAAAATTATTTTTAAATGTTAAATGCGTATGCTTATTGCACAGGATCTTTAAATTAAATAGCAAATTTTTTAAAAATTATTTTTGATTTTCGTCTTCTTTATTAATAATTATTTTAAAATATATTTTAGTTTCTTCAAAGAATAAACATACAAATATCTGTACTTTTCAGACAAGTGTAAACATTTTTTAAAATGTTTAAATATATATGAATTTAAATGTAGCTATTTCATTTACATTGAAATATTCACTTAAAAAAATTTTCAAATACACTTTATTACAGATTTTTAAGCATGGAAATCTTGTGTATCTTGATGTACTTAAATTTTCTACTTATAAATGTACTTTATATAAGGTTTATTTATCTCGACTATTTACCTCTTTCAGGGACTTAAGATTTTATATTTGGTTTTTTCAAGTGCTGAAATTCTCAGGACTACATAATTTCAATCATTAAAATCGCTTTATAGTTATATTTAAACACATTTTATTGCCATTTAATATAGCCTATTTGTGCAATTAATTAAATACAAGTTTTTCAATTAAAATAAAAAATTTATGAAAACAAATTTTATGTTGAATTAGTACATGCTAAATAGAAATTTAAATATAAATTAAAGTAAACAAAAATAAAAAATATAATATTTATTATTAATTAAATATAACAAGAATTACGTGGAAATGAGCATATATGAAATGCAAACAAAAAGTTTACTAATAAAACTGCTTGAAGATTTGTTAAATGAATTAACTAGGAAGAGGAGAGTATAATAAACATATCTATTGCCGGTATAGGTTTCATCGTACTTGGTTTAAAGTCATATTTATCATAAAATGGTGTTTTCCGTTTAGAAATGTTAGTAATCCATTCCTAATAATCAGATGTCCAGCGAATAAGCGTTATCCGGAGCGTAATTCATTATTATTTTCAACAAAAAAAAAAAATGTTAATGAGTTACAACTCAATCTGAAACCATACAATTTCCTTAAATGTAAATGAAACACTCTAAAATGCTAATACGTAAATAAAAATTAACAAATTAAAATTTAGCACCATAATTTAAATTTACCATACCATAAACAAAACATGCGATACAACACGGTAAATAGCAATAAAGAGATTTATTAGAAAAAATGTAGACAAAAATTTACAACAAAAAAGAGAATGAATCGCTATACATATTTTAAAAATATTTCTCTGATACCTCCGTAAATTGTAGAATTAATTGACTATTGTTAATAAGGTCTTAAAGTATGTTTAAGCTATCTGTTTTATGGGACAATGGTAAGTCGCTGTGACCTCTCTCCTAGCATCAGCAAATCCAAGATGTAAATCTTGTTTATCGATATTCGGCGCGTTTTTCAAAATGTCTGATTCTGACGTTCTGCGAATGATATTTTGGAATGTAACTCGGGTTTATTTCTACACATTGTTTTGTTAAAACTGTTTTATTGATGTAAACGTAGATTTCTTTGTGTAAACATCGACATCAACGCTTTTCTTTGTGAAAAACGTTGTACTGAGAGATGCAATGTCTCTATTTAGACAACAAAAACTAAACAATATTTTACCGGTAAAATATAAACAAGAAGATGTTCTGTGAGTATGTCTGTATTAAATTTTGAAAAATCATAAATCGATTTAAGATAATAAAAAACATATATTAACTGCAGCCCGTAAATAGTTTTATCGATTTGTAACAAATTTTAATCAAGTCCTGTGATATAATACTCATTTTATAAAATTAAAATTACAATAAATCCGATACTTTTCTATTTAAAGTTTGTAAATTTAATTTTTGTATAAAAGTTTCGAGTCTTGAGCTGTATTTTTCGAGATTCAGACAAAAAAAATCTTAAATTTCTAGGACAAATGTCCTGGGAATTCCCGGGTCAGAAAACTCAACTAAAGTGCAATTTGTATGGATTTCGTAATTATATAAAAGTTTAATAAGATTATCTNAATTTAATTTAGGGAATACTGCTAAATTATGAATTATTTTTATTATGAAAAAATAATAATGAAATAAAATAATTTTTTATTTATTTTGAAAGCTTAATCTTGAGGTTCCGTTGATTTATGAGGCTCCAGGCGCGAGCCTCGTACGCCTGTGTAGAAATCCGCCCTACGCATGATGGAGTCTTGATCTATCATGCAACTTCTATAAGTATGGATTCAAACAATCTCAATATGGTTAAGGACAAAGAGTCCCATTTCACTTTTGATGGAAATGAATGTGCTGATAGAATCACAGTTTCACCAAAGAAAGGCTAGATTTGGATCCTGAAGCAAAATTGAAACGATACTCCAACTTTTCGCCGAAGCTTCTGGTTTGGCTGGCAATCGGTCCAAAGGGATGTTTACAGGCCTTCATTATCCTATCACGGCTCTGCATGACCAACGAAATGTATGGCAACGAATGCATTCAGAAGAGGCTATTACTTTTCGTGAAGAAATACTATCTTAACTGAGGAGATAGCTTCTAATCAAATATGTTTACTACTAAGTTGGACCATTACGAAGTTCGATACGTCTCCCGTGAAGCCAACGTTTCAAACGTTCCGCAACTGATACCATCTGAAACAAAACGTTTTTGATAATATAGTAGTTGGAAAGATTTCTGGAGGACAGGATCAAGGCCAAACTTAGTCATGTGAAAGCTCCTCCGTAGAATGGAATGAGTTTAGCTTCCATTCCATTTCGGAGACACTTCTGGGGACAATGAAACATTTCAAATAAAAGTTCGAATTGCATCCGATCGAGGTCCCAGTCATATCATTCAAACGTTAAACAACCTGTTTGTACCCAAAAATTTAAAATAAATAATGAATTTTAAACAACTTTGAAATTTATGAAAATTTTCAGAATACATGCTCTTGATTATTAAATGTTTATTTTCAGTTATTGTTAAATGTTATTTTATTTTTGCGATAAACAGCTTATAGTTCTCTTCATGTCTTCATGAAACTCCCATATATATGTGTGTGTGTTTGTGAAAGGTAAATATTATTAAATAATCTGTTATCAATTAAACAAAAAACTAAAAGAATGATTTTTATAATTAGCATTAACTGTTAGGAATTTGTGAAAATAACTATTTTTAATAATAATCAATATTCCATTACATTTGAAAAAGTTATATTTTAACTTAAATCCAATCCATTAACCAAAACACCTGAAAAATCCAAACATTTTTTCCTTAAAGTATCCAATGACTTTTCTAAGTGAAAAAGCTTTAGTACACTTTACTTAGAATTGAATAGTAAAAAAGTTTTCATTTTTGAGTAACAATAATCTCACAGAAAGTAATCCATCCATGAATAAACAAGATTAGTCTACGTAAGTAAATTCGAGTCAAAAATAAAATTAAATCAAAAAATTTAAAACATTTTCCAAGAAATAAACGTATTTAATAAACTATTCTGGAAAATGATAATGCCTTATGAGTTTTTCTAGCAACAAAATAATGGATTTTTTCGTTATATTTTCCACAGCAATTGATAGCATCATCCGTTGTCAAATAAATCGAATGCGAAAACTGAATATTATCGCTTTCCTTTTTCTAAATTATCGTCATCAACTTATAGTGAATGGTAAAGTAAAACAAAGGCAAAGTATCCGTCTCTTTGACTGACAAAGACATTATATCTTTGGCAGTAAAAAGAACGGATAAAGGTAAGATAAAGATAGACGGTATTACTTTATACACGGATTGTGCATCAATGTCTTTAACGCATAGCAATCAAACTTCGGTTGAGAAAAATAAAAATGTTTAACTTTATAATCAAATTTTAAAGATAAAACTATTATTATTTAAAATAATTTTGTTTGCATGAATTATGAATATAATATATTTATAAAATCTCCAATAAGGATATTAATGAATAAGTATAAGATTTAAATTATTGCTAATAATGACATAAATAAAAAAAATATTATTCTATATAAATTATGTACTGTATATTAATTTAAAAACTTGCAATTATTATTATTGTAATTATAGTGTCTATTTAATATCGTAATATACATTTAATTTATCATTTCTTAATAAGTTCATATTGCTATTCACTCGTCATTAATAGAAACTTATTTTCATAAATTACATAAATGTATTGTAATTCTATATTTTTTGATTTGATCACTTTTTGCTATTTTTATTGAATCGTTTCGGTTGATAATTACATTTAATAATAATATATTTAAAATTAACGTTAAATTTATACTTGAAACTTCTCATAATTAAAGAATCCATTGCTATATAGCTAAAAACATATATAAACTAAATGTTTATTATTTGTTTGGATCGATGGTATAAGGCAATGCAACACCTGGGTGCAATACCAAGAGTTGCCTCTCGGGAAGACTCTCTATGAGAAACAAGCTGCTATTATTTAGTCATGTGAAGAAAATTCGGAAAATTCCACGTTGCCAGCTCGTTTGCGAAGCGCTAACCAGCGACCAACTAACAATGTACAATGGTTTTATCCACTCGGCCATTGGTGGGCGATATTTGTTTTCCATTAGTTCTATAATAGTACAAAACCTTGTTATCCTTAGTGTAAATCTATTGTGGATTTATTATTAATAATATCTATATTTCACTAGGCGAGAAATATTTATCTAAAACTTGAAAATAAGTTTCAATGAATGACGAGCGAATAGCAACACACCATTAAGAAATGATAAATTTATGAGTATTCTCTTTTTAAAATATTATTTTATTCTTAGATTCGGTTTGTAATTATCTATTTGCTTCTAAGTTAAAATAAGAAAATGTATTTTGTGTTTATGTGTAGTAAACATGATGAAACTAAGCTGCATTCTAACGATAACTCATGTTTTTTAAGAAAAGGATAAATATATTTACTACGTATATGATTCTTTTTTAAGTATATAAAACGAAGCTATAGCATATTGTGTTTGATTTTTATTCGTGTCATTTATTTGTTCAAACGCCTTGCGCTAACATATAGAAAAAGAGCTTCAAAAAGCTTTAACATAGTTTTTGCATGTTAATTTAATTAAATATTGCATGAAATTTTTATTGAATAAGATATATATTTGTTATTAACCATATTTAACAATTGTAAATTATTTTTTATGTTTTATTTATCTTTAAACATTAAAATCGCATTTCATTATTATTTTAGCTGTAACTTATGTCTAAAAATAATCTATTTAATGTTAAATCATGTTCAGATCTGTTGTTATACGCTTATTTTCAATGTTATACTTGAAAATAAGAGTATAATATAAAATATAAACATGTTTTAAAATTTAATATATTTAATTTTTTCCATATTTTGTTTGAAAATATATAATAGTATATATATTTATATATTTATTTCTTTTAATTTTACCGAAATCTTTAGGTTTTATGCATGATTTATTTGAATTATTTCAGCAAAAATTTAACTTGATTACTTCTGATTAAGCCTGTTTACATTTATTTTTTTTGAAACAATATAATTTCACTTAAGATAAAAATTTCTTGTACTTACTTTCAAATATGGAAAGTTACTCTAACGATTGCTGTTTTTAATTATTCACTGAGAACAAAGAAGAAAAACAATAAAAGAATCATATTTCCACTTAAGAAAATTAATCCAAAAATAGCATTTTTCGTATTATATTACTGTCATTACTCTTGCGTAACAAACTTTGTATTCAAATTTTTTTCATCATCTTTTAGTTCCATAAAAATAAGAAAATCGTAAAATATCTAAAAATTAATTCTTATATATCAGTTTTCTACATATAGACTTATGACAAAGCTCATCATAATGCAGACTCTAGATCTGTTATAAATTATTATGCAATCATTATTTATTTTCAGTCTAATAATTACAATATAAAATTTATATAAAATATTGAAAATTATAGCTAAATTTATTGGTTTTAGTACAAAAAAAGCTAAGTATAACAAAGAGTTTCTATTTAATGTTAAAAACATAACATGGATGACTTAGAAACATATTTACATTAACAAAAATTTTCAAGACTTCCGTAGATAAATATTTTTAAGCTTATTTTTAAAAAATACTCTACTTTAATTGCTAAATTTAAATTTAACAGTCTATTATACAAATATAATAGGAAATAAGAAACTATTATTTGAATATATTTGATTAGGAATTTATTAAATTAATTTACTAGATTTTCAGTATGTTATTTAAAAAGGCTAAACATATAGCTATTTTACCTAATTCATGAAAATTCTTTTAAATAGACAATTGAAATATTTATAATTTTTTCATGACTTTTTATTTAATACTTTTATTTGGTAATAAGCACTAAATATAAATTACATTATAATTTAACACTTTACAATTATATTAAAAATTATTTTTAAATGTTAAATGCGTATGCTTATTGCACAGGATCTTTAAATTAAATAGCAAATTTTTTAAAAATTATTTTTGATTTTCGTCTTCTTTATTAATAATTATTTTAAAATATATTTTAGTTTCTTCAAAGAATAAACATACAAATATCTGTACTTTTCAGACAAGTGTAAACATTTTTTAAAATGTTTAAATATATATGAATTTAAATGTAGCTATTTCATTTACATTGAAATATTCACTTAAAAAAATTTTCAAATACACTTTATTACAGATTTTTAAGCATGGAAATCTTGTGTATCGTGAAAAAGCTTTAG
>NW_019384789.1:216671-248386 GCF_000671375.1 Centruroides sculpturatus | reverse complement strand
TATATATATATATGAAAAAATATTAAAAGAATTTTTAATAAAAGAACTTTTTAAAGAAATAAATAATTATAAATTATTTCAAATATGAAAAAAATTCATAAAATGTTTTAAGAATATTTGAATCTCATATATTTATTTCGGTACTTGATTATGATATATCGCAACATTTTTTCTGACAAATGAAAACAAAATGAAAACAAGACGTAAAATATAAAAATTTCAAGACATAAATGATAGTTTAATGATAGTAATAAACTTTCGATTTCATGCTCAAAATTACAACTGTCCTTTTTTAGAAAGTATGATCTCTCTACCGTTCATAAATCCTTCAAAAAAGATTCACGATGCACAAAATTTTATCATGTTCGAAATTTTCTCTGGAAACAAGCATCGTAAAGGAGATGAAATGGTATCGAGAAAAAGTTCTCTGAGGTACGATGTCATAGAAGTAAACTTAGATAACGATATAAATCGGAAATAGGATGTCGGTTATGTTACATACTTATCTATGACTGAAAAAGTATCTGCCTCGTTGAAGACTTTTCATCCCCTTCACCTGTCCTGCTTGATCAGATATAGCTGTCTACACTCCAAACCAATATATAAGTTGGAAAAATGCTTTTATCATATTTGCGNTTTATCTAAAACTTGAAAATAAGTTTCAATGAATGACGAGCGAATAGCAACACACCATTAAGAAATGATAAATTTATGAGTATTCTCTTTTTAAAATATTATTTTATTCTTAGATTCGGTTTGTAATTATCTATTTGCTTCTAAGTTAAAATAAGAAAATGTATTTTGTGTTTATGTGTAGTAAACATGATGAAACTAAGCTGCATTCTAACGATAACTCATGTTTTTTAAGAAAAGGATAAATATATTTACTACGTATATGATTCTTTTTTAAGTATATAAAACGAAGCTATAGCATATTGTGTTTGATTTTTATTCGTGTCATTTATTTGTTCAAACGCCTTGCGCTAACATATAGAAAAAGAGCTTCAAAAAGCTTTAACATAGTTTTTGCATGTTAATTTAATTAAATATTGCATGAAATTTTTATTGAATAAGATATATATTTGTTATTAACCATATTTAACAATTGTAAATTATTTTTTATGTTTTATTTATCTTTAAACATTAAAATCGCATTTCATTATTATTTTAGCTGTAACTTATGTCTAAAAATAATCTATTTAATGTTAAATCATGTTCAGATCTGTTGTTATACGCTTATTTTCAATGTTATACTTGAAAATAAGAGTATAATATAAAATATAAACATGTTTTAAAATTTAATATATTTAATTTTTTCCATATTTTGTTTGAAAATATATAATAGTATATATATTTATATATTTATTTCTTTTAATTTTACCGAAATCTTTAGGTTTTATGCATGATTTATTTGAATTATTTCAGCAAAAATTTAACTTGATTACTTCTGATTAAGCCTGTTTACATTTATTTTTTTTGAAACAATATAATTTCACTTAAGATAAAAATTTCTTGTACTTACTTTCAAATATGGAAAGTTACTCTAACGATTGCTGTTTTTAATTATTCACTGAGAACAAAGAAGAAAAACAATAAAAGAATCATATTTTCACTTAAGAAAATTAATCCAAAAATAGCATTTTTCGTATTATATTACTGTCATTACTCTTGCGTAACAAACTTTGTATTCAAATTTTTTTCATCATCTTTTAGTTCCATAAAAATAAGAAAATCGTAAAATATCTAAAAATTAATTCTTATATATCAGTTTTCTACATATAGACTTATGACAAAGCTCATCATAATGCAGACTCTAGATCTGTTATAAATTATTATGCAATCATTATTTATTTACAGAAAAATAAGAAAATCGTAAAATATCTAAAAATTAATTCTTGTATATCAGTTTTCTACATATAGACTTATGACAAAGCTCATCATAATGCAGACTCTAGATCTGTTATAAATTATTATGCAATCATTATTTATTTTCANCGAGGCACCACTGTATAATAAAATATTTAATGTATTAAATTTTTTATAGGCCTATGTACTGTACATGCAATGACTTTTAATTAAATTTATAATTCATACTAATTCTTAAAATAATAAAATAAATATAAGACAGCCATATATTTCAGGCCTTAGGGGTGGCATTTTCTTTATTAATATTCTACTGATAGTGAAAGTAAAAACAATTTTTCAGTCTTAATGGATTATTCTATTGGTTTTAAAATAAACAAACTAACGATTTGTTTAATTTGTTTGAAAAATAGTAATATAAAATACAGGCGATAAAGCAAGCATGAAAGCAGAAATGTTTCGATTAATAGCTTCAGATACGGATCAGTTACAACGATCGTCATTACGAAAGAAATGATATTGCTTGTGTTACAAGAGGATAACTTTGACAAATATCACGAAATTCTTTTAATGCTATCAAATTTAAGCCTAGTCTACTAATGGATAACGCATTAAAATTACCATATATCAAGATTAAATTTTCTTTGTGTAAATGATGAAAATATTTACAAGTACAATAAATTCTATATGAAAGAATCAATAGATATCTTGAATTTTATTGAGTTTTAATTTGACTCATTATTATATATTTTTTCAAAAACATATTTATTGAGTTCATATTTTAAACTATATTATTTAATAATTTTATTAGATTATTAAAAAATTAAACAACAAACAAACATTACTTTATTGATTTTTAACAATATTATTTATTAATTCTTGTTCATTAGAGTAGGAGGAATACGTAAAAGTGATTTTAATTTGATGAAATATAGCAGAACAACTTTCAGTTATTAGTTTGGAATTAATGTTAATAATATATGTAATTAATTAATATTTAACTGAATATATTATATATCCTCATATTAATTAAAAATAACTTAAAGTTCTGTTTTCGGTATGACTTTTATGAAAGATTTTATTTTCAGTTTAAACGAAGATTTACACTAGATTAAAAGCAAAAAAGTTGGAAAGAAATTACACAATAAATCATCGAATTTAATGCAATAAAAAACAGAGAAATTTTAAAATTCTAAAATAAAAGACTAGAAACAGCATTTTGAATAATCTTCTGTCAGTAAACATAGACATTTCTTTGTGATGTAAATTTAAAAATGCAATTTTAAATTACATTTTTTAGTTAAGGAATTATATTTGAAAATTTTTATAAGTATTGTTGATGATCTGTTTTAAAAAATATCTTAACATTTTTTATATTAAAATGTTGTTTCGAACTCTTTCAAAAGTTAGTTCCATAATATCCGTTCAACCCAATATCCATATGTTATACAATTCTAATATCCAATTAGAATTATATAACATCTCTAGGAATTTATTTCTCACAACATTTATAGATGTCAATTAATTTTTATTTGTTTATTTAGAAAATAAATTCGAAATTTATTCACATCTCTTATACTCATTTAATTATCAATTTGTAAAATATTCTAATGATATAAAACGTAGTCAGTAAATTTGATAAAATTCAATTGATTGAAGTCATTAAAAATTTAATTCAGCTTTAAATTTTTATATCTTATATAATTTGTAATTTGAGTTTAATTTATTAAAAATAAGAATTCATTCGCTTTAATATTTACAGACCATTTCAAAAACGATTTAACTTTCAGAACAGAATCTTGGATTATGAAAATTAAATTTTATTTTGCAAAATAATCTTTAAGTTATTTTTATAATAATCGAAAAATATTAAATGCTTATTGGAAATTATATTTTATCTAATGTTGTTAAGCAAATTATTAAACTTATTTTATTTAAAATTGCAGACAAAATTGAAAATGTTCGTTCTATTGTTTAAACTATTTTCAAATAGCAATTTAAACAGAATCAAATTTTATATATTAATTTTAATATTATTTGTATAACTTTAATTTTTTTAGAATGATTTTCTTTTTTATTGTATTTAGTACATTTAATTATCTATAATTACATTTTTAAAGAAATTTATTTAAGCATGTTATAAAAAAATATAATTAAATATTTAATTATAATCATTAATATATTTAATTTATAATAGTAATTTTAAAAATTCTTAATTGCATTTTACTGATTTTATCAGAATGTTAGCGTTATTAGCGAGAAAGCTCTCTTTTCTTTGTACTTTTAGTATCCCATTGTGATTGTTA
The DNA here is from genome assembly GCF_000671375.1 of Centruroides sculpturatus. Taxonomy (NCBI): domain Eukaryota; kingdom Metazoa; phylum Arthropoda; class Arachnida; order Scorpiones; family Buthidae; genus Centruroides; species Centruroides sculpturatus. The sequence continues at coordinate 244,217 of NW_019384789.1, read as the reverse complement.
CATGTTGCTTCCTATATATTTGTCACACTCCAATTTGTTCAAATACTCTATTCAATTCCCCAAAGCAATTCAGCATTGTCGCATCTTGCAGTTTCCTTCTTGAAATATTCATTAGTCAGGAGATACTTCCAAAAGATTTATATATATATAAATTCATTACCTCTATTTTACTAGCATTAAAAATGTGAGATGGTCTGGTAATATCTTATGCACTTCAAACAATAAAATAAAAATTCTAATCTTGAGTTATGATACACCAAACAGCATTTGTTTTTGTCATTATTAAACCTATTACATTTACTTAAGAATTTATTGATAATACATAATTTTTCGCGTTTATTGTTGCGTATATTCATAATTTTATTGGCTTATAAATATAAGTAATAAACAGTTTATATTTTTGTTTTATTTTCTAATAAAACGTGTTTCTTCTTTTGTTTACGACTGTTGCTTTGAGTATTAAAAATAGATAAAATTTATGAAAGTTTGTAGTTACAAACATATATCTAGTATCAAAGAATAAATCTGCTTTTCAGAACTGACTACAAATTGTCACTAATTTAAAATAATAAGAATAATAATTGTACTTAAATTTAATAACAACATTAAATTATTTTAATTAAAATATAATTTTTTACATAAAAAATAGTTCTATTTCTCAGAACGAAATTTGATAGTTCAATATTTTAAATTTTGCATAACTAGATATTTAATATTTATTGTGTTTATTGTATTTTAAACAATGTTAAATTAAACCGTAAACACTTACATGGCTAAAAAACTAAATAGAATCACTATTATATTACATAACATGCTAATTAACATGTCAACACGTCATATTCTCTTCTGTCACGTCAACCTGTTACGCAACTTATGATTTGCTTGCACAGATATTAAATGTAGCATATAGTTACGTCACACTTTCGTAGGAGACAAACCAATGAAACTGGTAAGACTCTCATTGATTAGTTCCTTCACGACATACCGTAATTGCCGCATAGTGATTTATGGATAAAGTTCAGCTTTACTTCCCCCTGATGGCAATTCTCCTAATCCTAGTGCTTTCCTTCCCTCTTCGTAATAGCTGAAACAAAGCAATTGTCTGAGTTGTTTGTCGGCCAGCAGGATATGGTTTGATTTGTAACGAAGATTTTTCGTAATACATCAATTGAAACGATGACAAGAATACTAATTAAGATGAATAGCCTGTCATATGATCATAATTTACAATATCATTAAGAATTTTCTCAAGTGAATTATCAAATGTCACATTTATATAATTCAGTACATCAAAATACAAATAGTATACATTTTTCCTCATTAAAATTATAATAAGTAATGTCTGGATAAGTTTGATACTAAATAACTAGAATTAATTTTTGATAACAATAATCATTGTACACATATAAATTTTAATGTTAACGAATTATAAATAAAAATATTTCTTATTCAATGTAAAAGGCAAGTAAATATTGTTATTTTGCTAGGACTATTTATTAAATAATGATAGTTTAATATATATAAATAGTATTTAATTTAAATAATTTATCACATTTAGCATTAAAATAAATGATATAAATTGCAAGAATTTAAAAGAAAATTATTTTAATTTAGATTGATACAAAAGTAAGAACGTAGGCTTTAAACAATTCTGCAAATACTGTATAGCGATTAAGAATAGAGGAGAAGGTGGTATTATGGAACCCCAATTACATTTTAGTGAATTGTAAACAAGGTATCATAGCTACACCCACATTATTTGTGCGAAAAGTACTGGTAACTAGTAAACTAATTGTTCCTAATTGGATTTTTCGCTAGTGTAATTATAAGTATGGTTTTTGAAGACTTGTACAAAAAGTCCGAAAGTAGGCTTAGAGAAAATCGGGTGGTAATATGGAACCTTACTGTATATTTTCCAAAAAATGCTTTAATGCAGCCAAAAATAGGAAAGGACAAAAAATGTTAAATAAATACAAAATTATTTACTTCAATGTATTTTATCGCAAAAATGCTTTTATAATAGAAAAATATGACCTCCATCAACAATATATATTCCAGCAGCTCTTTTTCGATATTCTCGGGAAGAATTGGCTTTCTACCTAGTGTCTTTTTCACAAATTGCTCTGGAGGAATGTCTGCTTGCAAATAGAAAGTTCGGAGGAGTTGAGTTCCATATTACTGTAAAAGCACCAATGGGGTCCGTATTTCACGCATCGCCATCTCGAATTAACTTATGTCTGTCGAGACCAAAATTTAAAAAACGTGAACATCACACAGATTAATATGTACCCCTAAGTCTCTGGAACGGAATACATGCACCAGTGAACCTACAACTACACGATTTATATTTTAAAAATAATTAAATTCACTTAGCATTCAAAACTTGCGAATTTTGAAAAAAACAAATTTGCTGATTAAATACGGACAACCGTTTAACTGAAGTAAAACGGGTTTTCCCCTTGCTATGGATGTCTGCCTAGTTCAGTTCAGCCACATTCCGCTACAGTTCGCCTTTATTATCAGTTCGAAATGGGGTGGTTCCATAATACCAGCAGTGTTCCATAATACCACCTTCTCCTCTATATTATATCTATTTTATTTATGTATAGGAGAAGTATAGCTATAGAAAGATTGTATAAACATGAATAAAATATATTTCCTGAAGAATTGGAAAGAGATTTATAAAAAATGCATATTTGCAAGAACACTTTAATATTTTCAAAATTATATAACTTCGTTCAGAGCTTGTATGGAACCGGAGGGTTAAGCGGGCCTCTTTAGTCTTTTGATTTTTTGAAGAAATAAAATAAATAGAACGTTTCTTTATTAACAAAAATCAATCTTAAAGATTTTATTTTCTTTTAGTAAAAATAACATTAATTTTATAGGGTTTGGAATTGCTATCTGCCTTTAAGTTTTCTTCGAGCCCATGAAAAATCTGCAAGTACCTCCTTGCCGACATCCCTGTGGCAAGTTGTAAGAATTTAGTTTGAATTGTCCATTTATTGATATTTAAACCTAACATTTTATAGCATATAAAATATTACAAATATAAATTTTGTAGGAATTTATATACAGTATAAATTTTAACTTATAAGAAAGAAATATTGCGAAAGATTGTAATGCAGGTATTTTCATTTATATCTATGTACATAATATTGTACTCTAACTATTCAATATAATAGACCTATATCAAATATTTTATTCTTGTACTCATATTGAAAGTTTAATTAAATTCAAAGTTTATAAATTTTTGTTTTAAATAGCATATGTTCAATACCATTTAAAAGTATAAACTTAATATATTATTCAAAAGTTTATATTTATTTCAATATCTCTTTAATAATATTAAAACATTATAAAAATGTTTCAAATTATTGAATATTGCATGCATTAAAAACTAATAAAACTGATAATAATTTTAATTATTTTTTGTGTTTTTAATTATAGAAAGGGTTTATTTATTTAATTTTTTCAACCCATAAAAAGAAATAATTTACTTCTTCGTTTTTTAAAAATAATAGAGAATATTACGGTTAAAATCGCTTTTTTAAAGTGACGTTTTGATCAACCATTCATTCTTATTACGATCGAAATGTTTATTTGTTTGATGTTTTTTGAAATAAATAAATAAATATCTTAAATATGATTTCTACGTGCAAAATGCAAATAATTCATGTTTAAATTTGTTTTATCAATAAAAATCGAGGATTCTAAAACCTAACATTTGTTTGAAATAAAATTTTAGAGAAAAGCATATAAGTTTATAAAATTTATATACAATATTATTGTAAAGACATAAAGGTTTAAGGATTTCTAAACATTATTATAAATATATTGTAGGTTAGAATTTGACAATTTATATCATATAAAATAATTTCTACTTTTATAATATAGACGTTATTTTATATCGACTTAAATAATTATACCAAAATAATTAAGTTATGTAAATCAATATTTAAACATATATATTTATTATTTCTACTTAATTTTTTATGTGAATTTTGCTAAAAATTAACTTTATTGGAAGATTTATAATATAAGCTATAAAAAATGAAATCCATCATCTCATCTTTCAACTAAAAAGGTGTATTGGATATAAATCATATTTTATGATCAAAATATATTAAGATAAAATGTTAATATTTTTCTATCATTTGAAAAACATTGGCAAAGAATTCGAACGTTAAAATCAATAGAAGTATTTTTTATTACATCCTTTAAAACATCTTTTATTTATGTTACTGCATTTGTTCGCATCCACTTTATAAGTTTGGAAAAATTTTGAATTTTAAAATGTAATGTTAGAACTATGACATATCGGAAATTTTCAGCATTCAATATATTCTTTACGGTTTATAAAAATAACTTCGAACAACACGAATAAAAACATTGATTTAAANACAGAGTTGTTTCAATCAAGCCCCGACCAAGATAATTTCGAGCTCAGGGCAGACTACACGATAAGTTTTTTTTTATACTTACATACTTTCTAAATACGTAAATACGAGCAATTACTTATTTGCAAATTAATACATCATCTCAATGCCTGGTTACAATTTTTAATTTTAAAGTAAAAAATCACGTTACTTCCGGTTTAGACCGGAAGTTCGTATATAGGAAATCGAGATTTCCATATCTGGTCTCGATTTTCATCAATATAACTCCGTTCTGGAGATTAAAGAAAGACAGGCAGACAGTCGAACGTCTGTGGGAATTTATAGGTCTACAATTTGAAAATTGCAATCCATTAAGTATCTTTCCTTGGTTTCCAAATTATTAGCAATTTCCTAACTTCAATATTTCTACTTTAATTTTTATTCATTCAGATAAAAAAACACATGAAAATGATTGATTTTAAATTCCTTTTAATTTTATCAGTTATAATTTCTGCGAAAGCTTTTATTCATTCGTTAACGTCCATTTTCTACGCAACGACATTTTCAATAGATAACAAGGGTATAGAATTTAATCTCTCACTCCCATTGTTGATGGCAAATATGTTTTGATATTCTAATTTGCTATCAATACAGGGATTGTCAGTAAAATTACGTTCAGCTCACTCCTTAACCGGCGCCTGCTTCAATGAAGAAAAGGTTCCGATTTCAGAAGTTTTTCCATTGCCATGTGTAATTTTTTTAAATGAGAAAAGACATATTTTTCAGAAGTTTTTGTTAATCAATTATTTCTAATAATGATATTTTCTATGTTACTGCTTTTATCGCGTAACCAAAAGTATCAGATATATTAGGCCGTAACAAAATAATAACAGCCATATAATTAATGTTCCAGACACTAAGGTGCTAAAAGTCACATAATTATCGCAATAACTATAATATGACTATCTAATGAAAACGATTCTCATGTTCTCCTTTGCCTAGAGAAATTAATGCCAATCTTCACATTCATTATTAAAATATGTAAATTTATACTTCTGATAGTGAAGTTTAGTACATTTTAAGTCATATACAGTTCATTTGTCTGTTGTTTATTATACGTAATCAGCTATGAAATTAAATATTTCATCATAAATTGATTTGAAAGTATTAATGATCTCATTCCGTAAATTTCTCGTTACATTTAATGCCATTCTTCGACTATAAATGTCACGTGTTGTTAATTATTTTTCGACATTGTGAAATTTCAAATTTAGTTAGCAAAATTAAGAAATCGTATGATAATTATTAGACAGACTTTAATTATTTTTCAAGTAATGAAGGTTGTTTAAGAACTCTTAAGGTTTATTAATGTTCAAAATACAGTATAAGCATCACTAGGCAAATTAGATTTTTTTAAATATATGCATATATGTTACACTGCATTATTTCATTCATTATATGCAAATTAAACAAGACAATCCTAAATTGAGACTTCGAAATTTTTGAGCATTTCCTGATTTATGTTTTCAAGATTTTGGAAACGATTTTAGGCGATTCGAAACTTAATTCGAAAAGCAGAAGGTCTTCCAAGATTCCCAACTATTCATGAATACTGTTATCAGACATTAACTGCTCCTTGTCATAAGGAGATGACTGCAAAGTATTATAGTTTTCGGCAACGACAAGAACAATGATTTGAAGATAAACTGTATACAGGAGGCTTAAAGACAGTTGGCTGAATGTAAGATATCCAATAGTCTCTATTCCTTTTACATAAAGATGAAAAGAATCCATTGAAGTCAAGAACATCGCGAATGCGTTGAATTCAAAAACATTATCACTGGACATTAAGAGAAAGTTATATTTATGAATGAATCAAGTTTCAGTTTATGTAGTAAATTTAATCAAAGTACTTCCGGGAAAAGCGCTTACTGTATTCAACTTCACACCAAAGAAGATTTGTATGGAAATATTGTTATGGTAACGTGAGGAGACATTTAAAATATGAAGAGCATTATGGCCGAACAAGTTTGACTGCACATTTCTAATAGGACTATTTTAAATTCACATCGAGTTAAAGCGTTTCCAACGTGCTATCGGTCTAAGTCTAATGATTTCGTATTCGTGAATTATATTGAACAACTATATACTGATAAACGATTTTCTTCAAGATAAAACACTTCGACGAATAAGTGTGAACAGAAAGATTTTTATGACCTAACTTCGATAGAATTTGAGAGAGGTTCATTAAGAAATAAAATTAAAATCATCAGTTATCTCCTAGAAACAGAACAGAGCTCCAGAAATGCATTTGTAGAAATAAGTGCGGATTCATAAAAATACGCACAATAGATACATTGAATATATTGTAGTTAGAAAATACTTCGCTTATTAGTGATATTTTTATCTTAGAATATTGTTGTCTAAGTTTGAATATTTTGTTTTAATTTAGGCTACGTAATTCGTATAAAAGCCTATACGTTATTATACTTTGTAATAANTTGACAATCGCATCAAAATAAAGAATTAAACAGTGAATATTGATCTCCTTGTTTCTTGACATCCAATTGTTATTTGAATACTTTAATAAAATAAATATTTCGAAATTTTATCAATCAACATGAAGAACAATTGTCTTTATATTAGTCTAATACAATTGTCATTAATGAGTTGATCTATTCGAAGTATATATTTTGAATACATCAACTTTATAATAAATATCATATTTAAATTTAAAGAATGGCAAATGTCATCTAGATATAATAAAGAATAAGAAATATTTCTTAAATATTTTGAGAATTTTTTCAATATTTTATTTGAATAAAAATTTTATAGTAAAACAGAACAACTGTTTTTTTCTAAAAAGTAAATAGAAACTTCTTATTTCTTTCGTGTGATTTATTATAATAGCATGAAACTAGAGTTATTTAGAAGCTATAATTTAATATTGTTAGTCAAATTTTCGATAAAACAGCTTTTTCACATGGTTTTACACTTTATAAGATTATTTTATATTATCAATATCTGGCTTAATAGAATAACTTAAATCTTCCAAAATTTTTAAAACAAAACGAATACATTTTTAGAAGTATATAATACAATCACTTGGGACATTATTAAATTTTAAAAATAATTAATATTTACATCTTAAATTTCTATTAAGTATACAGTTGCAGTAACGTGATATTTAAGTATTATTATTAGTTTTGTCTTTATAAGAAAGTTAAATATAACAATTACATTTACCTTCAACACATAAAAAATTTTTAAAATTTATAGATATAAATATATTTCTCTTATTCATCTTAAAGTATTCTAAAAACGACTATTTGACTATTACAATATATTACTATATAAATACAATATATAAATACGACTATTACTATATATGTACTACTATTTTATTATACGTTGTTTCTGTAGAATTTGATGAAAAATTGTGAAAAGAATCAAATGAACTGTTTTTTGTTTTCACTTTTGACTTATGGGGCACCTTGTAAGATACCGTATTTAGTTTTGAGTGTAAATGAAAGTTATTCTAAAATTAATGGTAGCAGATGTTTCTAATCTATATTTAATTGATTCTACTTTTCTTAAATTATTTATAAATACTTTAACTTTCATAATTGGTTCGGAATTATTCAAAAGTTTAATAAATTATTTTCATAAATAAAATGAAAACAAAATTAGAAAATCAATTAATCTCAGAAAAATAAATTCTAATGTAAATAATGACAAAACTGAATAACAAAGATTTTAAAATTAAAATTATAGTAGAAAATAGTATAAAATTCTAACTTCTCTCTGCATTAAGGTTTAAAATTATCGTTAGGAAAACCCCCTTTCATTTTATCAGATTAACGTTTATTTTTCACTATATTTAGTCTTTCGAACTACTTGTAATAAACCTATTATCTTTTGTACTTTTTAAATGTCTTAATTTAATTTTTTACAACAAAGTAATTTCCTATAGCTTGCAATATCTCATACCCACCATTTTGTTTATTTAAATATTATATTGTTAAATTATAAAATGTTTATAAGGCCAAACTACAACAATAATTCTAAAAGAAATTGTCTTTGCATGATTTCATGTTATTCTACATTTCTTATAGAATAACGTAAATCTATTTGCTTCATTCAACTTAATCCAACTCGTAGACATTCTTTACCTACTTATTTTATTCTATAACTAGCAGACCCCGCCACGCCTTGTTGTGGCTCAAAATGTATCTATTAATATTATAAATGTATAACACTTCCCCCGTGGGGGAAAATTTTTCGAAAAATTTTTTTTTAGTGTACATTCTCTTGACGTACCCTATTAAAATGCAATCAAAAACGCAAAAACCCGCATCTAAAATAGTATAAATAGAAGCAGAATTCTTTACGGTAAGCCTTCCCCGTAAGGCTTACCGTAAAGAACTGTCCATCGCCCATGTTTAACGGAATAATATACAGCCTATGTCCACCCTGAAGTTCCATTCTAAATATTGGTGAAAGAATTTTTGAAATCGGATGAGTAGTTTCGGAGATTACCTGCTGCGTACAAACTAACATACATACAAACATTACCTCTTTATAATATTAGTATAGGATTCAATTTTTTGTCAGAAATACAATTGTATTACATTTCAACAAATAAATTCGTAAATTCATTTAAACCTATTTTCTCATGTACTAATTTAAGTTAACTCTAACAGCAATATATTAGAATACAATACTGTTTGTTAATTAACAACTATGATTTTCTTCTATTCATCTCATTGGGCTGCAATTTGAAAAAAACTGTAGACACATAAATTCCCACTGTCCTCCGTCTGTCCGTCCGTCTGTGTCTTTCCTTACTCTCTAGAAGAGTGTTAGATAAATGAAAGAAGAGATCAAATATGGAAAGCTTAGGGACAGGAGGCCCCAATTAACACTACGAGAACGTCTGTTTTGCACCGAAAGTCATGCTATTTCAATTGAAACATTTTCCCCTGAAAAGTGTTAGCTAGGTGACCGGCACGATTCTATTGTTGAAGGAGAAGTATGATGTATAGGAAAAAGCCACTATTAATTTGAGGTGGAGAGCATATATTTTAAAACAAATAAATTAAAAATTGCAGCCCGTCATTGTGACGATGTCTCAATAAATAATTGTGCGTTTATTATTAAAATTAGCAAAATTTTATAACATCTAATCTATTTTTCATCGTTAAACATTCCTGAACATTTAAATGCATTTTTTATTTAACTTTGAAAAAAAATTAATCTGATTTCAAAATATTCATTGAATTCGACGGATTGACATTACTTTCAGAAATATAAAATTTGAGAAATTGGATTTCTACCTAAAATACATCGTTTCAATAAATATAAAAAACAGTTTGAATATCCAATAAAAGTTTACAAGTTTCCTTCCCACCGAGTCAAAACTGATAGTAAAGACGTGACATTCCACTTATTGTATCTGGGTCCAGGTTGTCATTTGTCCAAATGGGAAAAAGCGCCGAAATGATGTTCGAATGTATAGTTGTTCAGTACTAGTTATTTAATACAGTATTAATTTTTAGTTCAGTTCTCTACTCAACTAAAATTGATGTTGAATATTAATAAATAGTAATTATTAGTCACGAATTTTTTAGTTTATCTTTTGATAGTTTGATAAAGATAGAATAAATATTATTAAAGTTCCTAAAATGTTTTTAAAATTTTAAAAAATTATTTAATGTCATTAGATGCAAATACATTTGAAAGCGCCGAAAATTTTTAGAGTAGTGACAGCTATAAGAATGAAATCCGAAGAAAGAGTTCAGAATAACTACTTGATCTGTGAGGAAGGAGGCAGGTTTTCAGAATGAAGGCGGCAGTCGAGTTTGCCATATAGTTTTAAAATCTTAAAAATTTGCTGATGCCACATTTTTATTTTAGACAAACGGTGAGATGAAGTGTCGAATGAAATGAAAACCTTACGTTAGTGTACAAGAAAATTTTTTATTTTAATTTTAAATAATAATACATGTGAGTCAAGTACAGTAACATATGTAGTAACTTTGATTTTAATTTATTTTATATTCGATTTTTGCAAATAAAAATTTTAAATGCTTTTCTAATTATTTTTCTTGTTAAGATAATTTTGTTTTTTTTTCTCATTTCAACAAAATAAAACTATGTCCTGTATTTCGACAATATTCAATTGTTGTTCATAACCTTTCTTTTAGTATTATTATTCTTTAGTATTAGTATGATGTGTAGTACACAGAATTATTTTCTAAATACATATCAACAACATTTTATGACGCCATCTTCCGCGCAACTAATATACACACACCTTGTCAAAACGGCCTGCTAGACTTGTCGCTTGACTCCACTATGCACACGGCCCAAGCCAGACGAGCCACCAACGTACAACACAAGCCATAGAAGGTTCACACATTGTCTCTGAGATGATGTTCTCCTCAGAACCAATCAGTTTTTCTCGATACAGATGGTGTTATCACAACCTTCCACGTAGCGTTTTCATTGTTTCTGTGACGAAATACAATAGTTTCACATTTGCAATATAGGCTAATTTCGTCAATCTTTAATCGGTTTTGTAAATTATATTATTTGGCTAATTGTTATAACAATTTACGTCAATTTCAATACTGATTTCTAGCAATACGGGTTTTTCTTGATTATCATTTTAGACCAAACAAATGATTTTACTTTAATACTTTCAGTTGGTTCTGAACGTTTATAATCAGTGTTTTTTGATATTTTCTGTATATTTTCGTTGCTCATTCTCCGTTCGTTCTCTTTCATTAGATCATAGATCATTAATTCCAAAATCTATGTCAGCCTCAAATTTCACTGCCATATTTTGCCAATTTTTTTATTTTTTACTCTTTACGCCCTGTAGACACTGAGAGCCTTTTTTTCAAATTCATCGCGAGTTCGTTCGGAATTGTGAGATCCGGGAGCCCAAAGGGGTCAGTAAAGATCTTAGTGATGTTCTTTCCCAACTCCGTCTCGTTGAGTTGGTTTCCGTGTGTATCACGATTCGCTGTAGTGATCCAGGTTCAATGGAAAGCACACATCCACACTCAAATTGATAATATTTACAGTTTATTTACAGATTCTATATGTAGAAGGTACAAGTTCGAAAACATAATATATATATACAGGGTAACAATGCGTGGTGACTCACGTACTATCTTGGTTTCCGGGAACTGGTAAACTTTGGAGAGGCCTCAGTCAGCTTGTGAAGTTGGCTCACCTGCACGGTCAGTCCAATCTGTGCCCTAACCCGTCCCTGAGATGTTTGCCAGAGGAGAACACACTCTCTACGCTCAGCGGGCTTCCCAAGTGCCTGAGACTACCGTGTACCAGTCTCTTGCCTTTCTCCCCTTCTCTCTCGTTCCCCCCGCAATTTAAGGGTTTTTTGGACGGGGACATCCGACCAATCACAAGAACCACTGGTCTAACGTCTGACTACAGGTGGGTCCAATTGACAAAGCCGGAGCTTTCTTTGTTTTCCCTCTGTTTACAAGTCAACCAACACCTTACAAGTGGTATATTACCCGACCGCACGTGGGTCCAATTGACGAGGTCGCGCCTCTTTTGTACCCACTCTGCTAAAAAGTCAACTTTACAGGGTTCACAACATATCCAGAAAAAATACCTACCGAAAAATCTTGGAATTTTTCGATTAACTCGATTAACAAGAAATCTTATTTTTTACATTTACATTATAGTGTAAACTCGATTATCTGAAGTTAACGGAACCAAAATCGTTCGGATATTCCAGAAATTCGTTTGTTTTTGTATTTTAGATACATGAAACACTGTGCATTTAAAGTTTTATGAACTGTAAATACTGTAATACAATTATTGTATTACAGTATTTATTCAAAGTCTATTTATTCAAAAGTAAATTAATTTATTCAAAATCTAACGTAATGTTACGTATACGATCTAGTTTCGTGGCGCTACAATCGACAGATGTTAGTAATTTCCATCAACATGAAGCATCTGGTATCTGTGTATTCTGTGGGATGTATTGATATAACGCTACACGTTCTAGTTATTTATTTATTTTTGAAAACAGTTTCAGATAATCTGGTGTTCCAGATAATCAAGTTTCTAATGTATTTATACAGTATGATTAGATGGTAGTTTTCATTTAAAAATACGTTTGGTTCTTGATATAGTAACCAGCAGATGCAATGAACAATTTGTTGATCCTTGTTATTCCTTATGCGTACAATAAACTCTTGATAAAGTGAATGATTTAATTCAGTTTTTTGAGATTTAACTACATTGAAAATTCATTGTATGAACTTTACACGTACAGTGAAACATCCTAGATACATACGTTTTATTTACAATTATTTAAGCAAGTTATATAGGCAGGTTTTTTACATAAATTTATTGCTAGTAATCTTGAAACAGCAATGAAAATATACAAATTTGAAATTATGAATTAGTTTGAATTTCTTAACATATTTTAGCAAAATTAATTTTTGCAGTTAATAAAATTTTTATATCATGCATAATTCATACAATTAAAACTTCAAATAGAACGGAATACAAATGATATTATTTCATTAATTAGTGGTAACCATTCCCAAATGTCAAATATCATCGGACTTCGCAAGATTCTAAATTTGAAGTAGTAGACTACTTCAAATTTAGAATCTTGTAGCATGTAACATGTAGACGAAAATATGTAACATGTAGACGAAAATATGTAGTTTTGGCTAAACGGTTTGCAGTAATCAAATATTTAAAAAAATTGGTGATTGTAAACTTTTACTATAATTTTAAGCATTGAAAATATTATTTCTTTGATTATAAATTTGAAAAATACTGTAATGTAATATATAAAAACGAATTAATTAGTCAGAAAAATTTATCAAAATAATTTTCCTCTCTTAAATAATGTAAATATTTTTATAGCTTTATTCGTATTTTATATATTTTATAATTTAGAAAATAAACTTTTGTCTATTTTATAGCATAAGCAGTTATATTAACAAATCGATTATTTTCTGATTAATTTAGTATAATAATGAGCATTAGGTTATTAGGCTAATTAGTTCTATTCTCAGATTGATCATTACACTTCAGGGAGCGATCATTAATCTCTCTTTCTTACATCTCAGATTGATCATTTGTTTAATTCAACTTTTTGATTTTCTCTTTCACTATTTTTTGTAAATACTTAATTTCTGAGTTGTTGTAATTTTATTTATAAAGAATAGAGACATTATTATTCAAGATAAGCCACAAATAAGTAAAATTAATTTGCTAATTTATTAGATTACTTAATTAATTAAATATAAAACACTGAATGAGTTTCTAATTTAATTTCATAAGAAAAGCTAATTTAATTAATTAAATAAACACTTCAATAAAAATAAATCGAGATATGTAAATTTTTAATACTATTTCATTAATTTAATATAAGAAAATTAACAAATAGTTTGCTTTATATGCCCACTTTAATGCTATTTTACTTAAAAGTGGAAATGTTTAAACTTTTCAATATTTACATTTTCTATTTTCAATTAATTTAAAACGTCAGGGGATTGAAGATTGGATTATTGAGAGACAAAAAGCTATCTTCCACTTTCTGGTATGATATAAATTAATCAATTAAAGTATATTTGTGACAAAAAATAATAATTATATAGTCAAGCCTCTAATAATGGCCACCTTTAACAAAGTTCACTTATAAACAGAGACCATTTTTTCAGAAACTTTTAAACAAAAATTCACACTAAATAACCTCCGAACAACGTCCATTTTTTTATGTTTCCATCAATGGCCGTTGTTCACAGGTTTGATTCTAATAAGAATGTAAATATTAATCTTATTAAAAAACAAAACAGAAATAAACTTTAATCTGTCTAAGACAAGTTTAACTTTATTATGAAATTGAATTCCTAACAAATTAAAATTTTCATTAAATGTTTCAAATAAATCAATTTAAGAACAGAAACTTCGGTAACTGAAATTTTTATATTCCAGTTATAATTATTTTTTTTTAAAGAAATATAAAAATAATTAAGTATTTTAATTTTTGAAAAATCTATTTTTATAATGAACTAACTATTAAGTTTTCAATCTTCCAGCCATGACAAGAAATTTTTTCGTGACAAAATTCTTCACGAAACGTAAATATTGATAGTTTTGACTATTAATGTTTCTTCTCAACAACTTGCCAATAAAATACATTTCAATATTTTTTTTTCTAGTTGCACACATCCAAAATGCTAATAATTATATATTATACGTAAACTTCTACAGCGATATAAAATACTTGTAAACTATTCGATTACGTATAAGATAAAACTATACAATTTTAATTTGAAGTGTCTTCCACATATTCCTTTTAAAATTAAAAAATTTTTTTAACTTTCTTTTAACATTTTTGAGTCTTCCGTTCAACCTAATAAATTCTACATGACGTATATTGCATTAATATTTAACTGCAGAAGATTGAAGCTTCAAAAATTAAATATATTGACATTTCTATAAAATAAATTATGCTCGTATGTATTCCACCTATCTCCCCTTTCTGGTCTATTAGTCTGTGGTCCTTCACTCTGCTCCTGTGTGTTTCGTATATTTTCTCTTCCTGGTCTATTAGTCTGTGGTATCTCGCTCTCTTCTCTTTCCAGCAATCGTCTGACTCGTGCTCTCTCCCTATTTTTCCTGCGTATCCTCTCTTGTTGTTCTGCTGTTTCCGACATTCTTCTTATTTGTTGTCTTTCTCTGTTGGTTTTAAGTCTTCTTTCTCTTTGTTCTTTTGTTTCATTTTTTCGTCTGTCCTTTTCTCTTTCTCTATTTATTTCTTTTTGTCTCTCTCTGCGTTCTGTTACTGAATTAATTTTTTTGTCAGTATTAATGAGATTTCACAATTGATTGTTAGTATTGATAAAGTTAGGAATAATTTTAAATCAAAAAAGATGTATAGAAATTATAAAACTTATAATAAAATTTTATATTTAACTACTAATACTAAAATAATAATAAAATTATAATTAATATTATAAATTTAGAAGCTAAGATTTATCAGTATATATACTGTAGACATACAGTAGTCGATAAAATATATTTATCTTTAATCAACAAAAGAAAAGCATCAGTTATGTATCTCGTTGGAAGCGTAACGTTAGTGTCGTGTTCGAACTTATTTTGAATAGTTGTTTCGCTGGCTGTTTTGAGTGTTTTTTTTATCAAATATTAAGATGAATAGTAATTGCAAAGGTATGTATTTTAATGTGTATACAGTATTTTATTAGTAATAGTCAATGATAAGATTTTATTTTAAATAAGTAGAACATTAAAACTGCATCTTTTTTTCTGTCTTTCTACATTTTAATTTCATTTTGTCCGGATTTTTGAAGGTTTCATAATTATGTCTAACAGATATTTGATTTCGGAAACGTGCGGATTTTGTTTATAACCATTTTTTTGTTTCACAGGGTGTTGGCTCGTAGTTAGCATGCGGGAACTTTTTGAAAAACTAAGAGAAAAAGATGAAATGATTAGCGGGTCATCCGAATTACAAAGTATTATCGCAGACTACATTAAAGAAAAATTTAATTTAACAAATCTTAGTCAAGTTATGGAAAATGAGTGACGTCGAATCATTTCTTCGTTTTTCATTGGTATAAGTCAAAGATGGAAGAGATGTAATCGAAATATCAAACATTGTCAACGAAAAATCATTTATGGCTCAATGATCAAATAATTATCGAAAATGTCGATTTGCCACAAATGGACGTCCCAAAAAGGATTTTTCGAAAACTGGACCGAGAGCAAAAATGAGAAAAGTTCAAGGAATCATTGATGATCGAAACTCGAATGAATTTACTTATGCTGCTGATGTAAAATTAAGATTGTATGGAAAAATAGACACAGCTAACATAGTAAAAAGTATTATGCAATCTCCAAAAGTATCGACGAAATTGAAAAAAGCATATAATTGACCATCAGTACAACACAATGTAAATTCTCCCGAGGAACCTCTGGCTTTAGTTACCTCCGTGAAGTTAACTAAATCGCAATATATAATGTTACGACAAAGTGCTATAGAAAAAGGTATTAATATTTATCCATCCTAACACAGCATTAAGAAAACAAAGAAAGTCTGTTATACATCATATGCTGATATTACTATTACAGAAGATAAAACTGATATCAAACTTCAAGCTTTAATGGACCTAACAACAGAACTTCTTTTAATTACTCTAACAGATGTATTAATTAAATAGTTTTTTCTAGAAAATAAATGTAATTTGAAGAATATTACCAACGTTTGCAAGTAGAGTTTGGATGGCAGTAGAGGACAGAGTCGATACAAAGAGCTTAGGAAAAAAATTTTGAACACGCTAATATAATTACGTCGTGTTTGGTACATATACAAACTTTTGAACACGACAAAAATGAGAAAAAGGTAATTTTACGGCAAAATCTTAGACCAAGTTCTACCAGATATTGCAGACCAATTCGTTTTGGCTTCGTAAAAGAAACCGACAAGAAAAATCCGTATGAATTTATTCGCATCAAAAATCAGATTTGCGAGATAAAAGTACCGAAACTATACATAAAAATTTTACTTTAAAGGTAAATCATGAGTTTATTGAAACCATGGTCGATACTAAGGTCTGTAATGCTTTAACATCAAATAAATTGACTCAAAATTGTTATATATGTAGTGCCTCATGCAGCCAAATAAACGATATAACTAACATTAAAATGAGACAATGTAATAAAGAAACTTTTTCTTTTGACCTATCGGCTCTTCATTGTCACATAAGATTCATGGAATGCTTCCTTCACATAGCGTATCAAATGGATATTAAAAAATGACAAGTGCGCAAGACAGACGAGAAAGAGTCAGTATCAGCAAGAAAGAAAATATTATTGATAGATTTAAAACTGAAACTGGTCTACTTCTGAACTGGTACTACTCGCAAGAAAGGCGGTGGAAACGATGACGACGGTAATTCGACAAGATTTTTTTCGAATGCCAGAGATAACAGGTGTTAACAAGAACATAATAGAACGATTTTCAGTTATATTATAAGCACTAGCATTCGGCTACGAAATCGATACAAGCAAATTCGAAATGTACACGAAGGAAACTGCGGAGTTATATGTGACGCTTTGTCATTAGTATCCAATGCCAGTCACTCTTCACAAAGTTTTAATACACGGATCAAAAATTATATCTTCGTTTCTCATTCCAATAGGACAATTGTCCGAAGAAGTGCAAGAGGCTAGACACGAGAAATTTAAAAAATTTCGTGAGAGTTATTCCCGGAGAACTTCTAGAACAAACACTAATATTAACTATAGATATTAACTATAGATATTTACTATAGATATTAACTATATTAACTATAGATATTTTACATAATCTTTTAATTTCTTCAGATCTTGTCATTGCAAACATTAGATCACTTGGTACGAAGAAAGAAAACGCCGTTAACCGCTAACGTTTTAATATTACTAAAAACACCAAGCGTGACCGTAGTACAAAATGACTACGAGTCAAACTCCAAATATGACTTCGATATTTAAGTTTTTAGTTGGTATGATATGTAAGTAAAAATTATTATAAAAATGTATTTTACTAACTTACATACTTAAGTCTTGCTAGAATCGTCTCACTGTGCACCGTCTCCAATATTCTTTCGCGCCTTCTTTCAACTGTCCTGTCTTTTTTCGTCGCCCTCTACCAGTCTCTCTCGACCCTTCTGCAACCTTTCGTTTATTTTCTTAATGGTTTGGAATTTGACTCATCTAACCCTACATAAATAACGCCTCTCAGATAAAAATAACTTTTTCTGTCAACAAATTACATTAGCATAGCAGCAAGAAATATTTTAAGATTGTGAATATGGTAAAGCAAATTATTTAAACGAAGGTGTGATAGAATTATGAGCTTTAAGTTGAACGTTGGTGGAATTTTCATTACGATTGTGTGTGTGTATGCTCCTCAGCCAGGTAGTGGAAAAGAAGAAAAGACAAACTTTTCGACAGATTTTGACTAAGTTATAATGAGTGTTCCTGTGAACGAGAGGTTAATCTGTGGGGGTGATTTAAATGGTCATGTTGGGAATAGGAAGAATGCATAAAGAAGAGTTCTTGGGAGGTGGAGTGTGGGAGAAAGGAATGGAGAAAGAGAAAGACTAGTCGATCATGCTGTGGCTTTTGATCTTGCGCTAGATAACACCTACTTTGAGAAGAAAGTGAATCAATTGGTTACATACATGAGTGGAGATAGATCCAGCCAGATTGATTTTCTTTTTGGCATCTTAGTGAAGTGAGAAACAATAAGGTGTTAAATGGAGAGTGTTGCTTCACAACAGCGGTCTCCAACATTTTTATCGCCACGGACCAGTCAACGTTTGATAATTTTACCGCGGCCGCTGAGGGGGGCGTTGATTGTTTATATTTTAGATTGTTTTGATTTAATAATTTTAATTCAATTGTATTTAAACATGCCTTCAAAATAAAATACAGTTACACCAAAAAATGAATATAAAGTGATTTAACATTTTAACTCACTACAACGCTAAATCAATGAGAACCCTGAGCTTGTTTCTTTGCAACGAGATGGTTCCATCTGGGGTAATAGCAGACAATGACACCTGAAGTGTGTTGCTTATGTCCAGTTTATTCCGTTGTTTTGTTTTGGTTGCTGTCACTGCAGAAAACACCGCTTCTCAGAGATAGGATGTCGGAAATAGGGATTTAAGTGCTGTGGTGGCAATCCCAGGGTATTCCGCCATGACTTAAATCCAGAACACTGGTAGAGTTGTTGTCGCGAACGTAGTTTTAAGGCCGCCGTCATTTGCGATCTCCAGCAGTTGATCTTCTTGCACAGACATGCTAGATTCGCCTGGTTTGTTGACAAATGGGTCACGAATCCATTCCTTACCAGTTCGTGGGTCTTTTGTGGTTGGGAAATAGCACTCGAACTCTTTTAAAAGCAAAGATATGTTGAAAATAAATGTTAAAAATGTTAAAATAAATTCAGTTCCCGGATAATTGGATGATGTACAGACATGGTGGCTGCTGAATAGTAATTGCATTTTGAAGGTTGGAGAAGAGATTTTGGGAAAAACTTCAGGGAAGAGGTCACCAGAAGGAAAGGAACTTTGGTGGTGGGATGCTAAGTTACAATCCGCAGTTAAACAAAAGAAAGAGACAAAGAAAGGGTGGGATTTGATGGGAAGGCCTAAAGATAAAGAAACTTATCATTTGGCAAATAAAATGACTAAAAAGGCTGTGGCTATTGCGAAAGCAAAGGCTTTAGAAGAGGCTTACAAAGTTTTCGAAAGAAAAGTGGGGAAAGGCAGTTGATGAGAATTGCCAAGGCAAGAGATAAGGCATTAAAAGATTTTACCTCTATTAAATTGATTAAAGATGATAAAGAAGTGATGTTAGTTAATTACGAAAGGGTCAAGGAAAGATGGAAAATATATTTTAGAAATTTATTGAATGAGGAAAACATTTAACTTTGCATTTGAAAATTTGTATTCTATGTTCGATTATTTATGTTCTATTTTTAAAAATTTATCATAATATTCGAAAGTTACGTTCTTTGCCTGAAGATGACATTGATGAAATATCAAAAGTGCTTACGTTATAATAATTCTTTAACGCCGATAGACAATAGTTATTTCTTGTTTTAGGCTGTGTACACACTAGGCGTTTTTCAACGCGCGTTTTAAAGAACCAAGAGTTCTATATAGGCGTACACACTCAAACGCGTGCTTTTGGCCAAGCGCGCGTTAAACGCGCGTTTATAGATTTTTGTTAAAACGCGCGTTTTGCGGGCGCTTTACGGGCGCTTTGAGATATATGTGCTGCCATGTTACCGTACATGCGATCGCGCGTTTTGCGGGCGTCAGCCGAGCGCTTATATGTGCTAAAATGGAGAACGATCATTTCGATACTGATCTATTTATTGATGAAATCTAAAAGAGACCAACCATCGTCAAAGGATTTTATAGATATTTTAAAAGAATTAAAATACTTGAGTTTATTTTGTCTTAGTTTTGGATACAACGTGCAGACATTCCATGTGTCAGTCTATCTCGTAATATTGGGTGCACCCAAAATTCTCTTTGCCTTTATAGCGACGATGGAGGAGGCACACACAATCAATTACTTTCACGTCCATTTCCAAACTGAGCCAGTGCTAACGCCGAACTAACGCCGAACTAACGCTCGTCGAACGCCGAGCTAACGCGCGTTTAAAAACGCCTAGTGTGTACACAGCCTTAATGGACAATATTTTGACGTGGTGATATAATCATTTTAATACAACAATATATATAATTGTTAAAACCAAAACCCAAAATTTACCTTCGGCGTAGAAACTTTTCTTACAAATACGTAACATTATGGGAGATTTCAAATTAAATGTTATTTTTGAAGATCACCGGACCAGATAATAACTTCGAATTACATTGTAGGCGTGTTTCGAATGATTCAAACTAAAATGTATGCAAAATCCTATTTTCTTGGCTGGAGACTAGACTTGACTTCTAATTATCCGATTTCGAAATAACGAGATTTTACTGTTTATCTCAGAGAAACAGAAATTTATATTATCAGAAAGCATATTTCGAGATAAAATTGAATTATTTATTTAAAATAGAAATTTTTTCGCTCCTATTCCCATTTATATTTCGATAAAAATTACTGAATCACGATGAATACATTCAATATTGATCAAACGGATAATTATTTTTAAACTTTTTAAAGAAATAAAACAAATTCCTCACTAAATAAATTAGAAAAGACTTACTTGATGTGAAACGTACAGTACATTCGAACGAAACGCTGGACAATTTCGAATTTACGTTCGATATTTCGAACTAATTCAAAATTTGAATTTTGGAATACATGGCGCTTTTTTTACAAAATACTTATAAAATTCAAATAATTTATTTACTTGTAATAATTATGTTAATAAAAATTAAAAATAATCAAAAATAGTTAAAATTTACAACTAATAATAATAAAATAAGATGTAAAAAAGGACCAATCGAAATGGTCTTTAAGAAAGAATTCCAGATATTAGAATTAATTTAGAATACAACATATATGAGATGTATTTTATGTAACGAGTTGCTTAACTTTCCCAAAATTTAAAACTGCGCGTGTAGCGTCATCGGTTACGATATTGTATTTAAAAACTTTTTATATTTTTAATTATTATAAAATGGAAAAGCTTATTTTTGAGGCTAAAGACTGGTTTTATAAAAAAAACTGTAAATGAGTAAAATCGTAATTATGTCTGACTCTACTGGAAATACAACGCACGATCCCTATTATTTCCCCACCTCGCGACCTTTTACCACCAAAATTTCATAGCATAAATCCTCCTAATAAACAAACCTGAAAAATTTTAGAAGTTTTTGACCAATAGCACAGGAGTTATTAAGCTTCAAACAGGGTGAAAAAATTCGTGCTTTTCACACACACACACACACACACACACACTAACGTCCATACGTACAGGAAATAACCCCCGAATTTTTCTGCATTTCTCGACGTTTCAAGATGTCCTGAATCCAAAAGTGTAAAAATCTTGGGGGGCCATATTTTGACCGATCGCCATGCTTTCCCTCTCTTATGACCTCAGAGGCCAGGCAGTACGGCAGATTTCGGAAGAACAGCGACTATACTCATTGAACACCAGCGACCTCCCTACATACTTTTCGACAACCGGGAAAAGCTGGATCGATGTTTGCCTCGCCAGCAGCTCCCTCTTAGGCGACATTGGCACTTGTTACATCATCGACCAGGTCACGGGGAGTGACCACCATTACATCAGAGCAGAAATTGCACATACTATCCGGCCTGCTAACGTAACTGAGAAAAAGTGAAAAAACTGGGAACTATACGGACACATCATCCAAGAAACCTGGAAACCAAGACCATTCATTGGACTGAAAACCAAGGAAGACATACTAATAGAAGAACTTAATGATGTCCTACATCAGGCCTACACGAGAGCACCCACCGTTAAAGACCACAATAGCGAAGTTCCATGGTAGAATATTAAGTTACAAAAAACGAGACAGAATGTGAGGAAAAAGAAAAGGGCCTATCGGAAAACTTCAAATCTTACTTGGAGGGAGGTCCTCTGCAAGGAGTATAGTAGAGCACAGAAAGAGTATAAGAAACTCATCAATAACAGCAGAACCAATTCATGGAAGGAGTTCTGCAAAACTAGTGGCAACCAAAATCCATGGAATAAACCCTTTAAAGTGTTTTTCAATAAGTATAAACATTCCCAGGTACCAACCACAGTAAGAAAAGTGGACAGAAACTTTACAAAGACAATTACAGAGACTTATGATTATCTACTGTCTGAGCTCTTTCCTACAGACCAGACGGAAACATACAAGCACTATCACTCAACCGTGAGGGAGAAGTGCCCACTAGCTCTGAAGACAGAATTGGACACTAACTTCAGTCCTAGCGAAATAGCTAAGCTTTTCCAGAATATTAACTGGAGGAAGGCCCCAGGCCCGGATGGCATAACAGGCAACATCGCTAAGCACGCATTTAGAGCTATACCGTTCATCTATGGTTGTTATCTACAATAAATGTGAGATTAGCAGTGGGCCACTGGGCTCATCCCAAATGACCACTTACTCTGCAACAGGTTGGTAAAACCAGTTCTCGGCTTGTCGGATGGCTAGGAGGACAAAAATTTGAGTGGGGAGTGCGGGTAAGTCCGCAGGTGTCCTTCAGAGACAGGAGACAGGAGACAGATTTAAAAACTAAACAAGCATTTTATATAACGAAGCTAGAATACATAGGTTAAATGCGATTAAATAAGTTCACTATATAAAAGGGACGCTCTAATAGCTTTCCCTGCTAGTCTGAGAGAGAGTTCACAAAGCTCTAAAAGTACAAATACCTCTATGACAGGGGTCGGCAACCTGCGGCTCGCGAGCCAAATGCGGCTCTTTGGATGTGAAGCTGCGGCTCTTTAGTTCCATACGCAAATATTATTTATTTTATCAAAAAAAAAAATCGTTCTGAATCGATTAACGAGGATTAGGCACCGATTCTATCTCTCAGCCACTTGTACTCGTTTTTATTCGCACCCCTCCCCCGTGACACGCGTCGTCACTGTCGTCAGTCCGTTGGAAGCTCTCGAATGACACTGTCGTCGGATGTTTCTATGAGGTTTAATTCGCTTTCGACGCAAGACAATTCTGAATAAATAGATTAGTTTTTTTTTATCAAAATACTTTATTTATGCGAGTACTATTTATTGTTGGCAAGAAAAAATTTTGTGGCTCCTTAAAAACTTTGAAATTTTGTAAATTGTAATTTTTGGCTCTTCCGACTCAAAAGGTTGCCGACCCCTGCTCTATGCGGATATGTCTAATATGCGTTCGTTGAATAGGTTCGTTAATGGCGATGGAAGTTCAAATGGCTGTGGTTGGTCGTATGCCCTTTCGGTCCGGAGTATGGAGACAAATATGGCACATCTACCAAGTATAACTTCCGAGGGATCGTGCGGAGCTTTCGGGGACTCGAGCTTTTATACGTTATTCGTGGGAAATGAGTCACGTGATCGACTTCTGTTGACACTTACGGTGCATTCCGATCACTATCAACTTTCCCACCATAATGTGAAAACAATCGGTGACCTCCGATATACTTCTCACCAAGAGAGTTTTTTTTTCATCGGAGTTGTTTACAAAGATTTTTCCGACATCGGCGTAAAAATCGCGGATTTCACAATAAATGTCTAGAACTGCAATATTTCCCCAAACATGGAAGCGTGCAGAGATAAAATTTATACCTAAAACACAGTTAGGGCACCCTTCAACATCAAAAGATTCCTATTTCGCTGTTGCCGATACTTGGCAAAATCCTGGACGCTGTACTTTCGAAAAAGCTGGAATTTGTAATAGAGAAATCAGGCTTTCTACATAACAATCAACATGGTTTCCGCAAAAACAGGAGCACAATAACTGCTCTACAACAGATGGTGGGGATCATTGACAATGCAAAAACCAATAACAAACACACGGTGGCCGTGGTAATTGACTTTCGAGGAGCTTTTCACCACGCGTGGTGGCCGATCATTCTCACAGCTCTGGAAGAAATTAAATGCCCCAGAAATATATACGGGCTTTACAGAAGCTTCCTATCAGAAAGGAAAGCCAGCATTACGACTGAAGCCAGCAGCATCATCAAAAACATAAACAGAGGGTGCTCACAAGGATCAAGGTCGGGGCCCATCTTGTGGTTGACATTGTACAACGATATTTTCAAACTGCAAGACAACTCTCTGAGAGATAGCTATCGTTGGATTTGCAGACGACACACTAGTTCTTATGGCACATAAAAATCGAGAAGTTCATGAATAAACTTCTCAGTAAGATAAACCAATGGGCTGAAAAGAAAAAACTACTTATAAATCCTGCAAAATATGCCTGTATCACATTTCCACGATTTCACCCTCTGGTTAATAGTCCTGCCATCGAGTTTTCTGGCCAATGTACGCGCGCAATTGTTTGTTGAGTTCAGCCGTAATGGGGCTCCTACTGCCTCAAAACAGAGGCAGTTATACTGTATACCATTATATTTCGGCTATTTGTACTTTTTTGTGTTTAATAAATGGCACTCGGCAGGTGCTCTGAGATGTCATATTTCACTCTTTCCTATCTACCTTTCTCTTCTCTTCACTCTTCTCACTTCTACTATAACTTTTCATCTTTCCTTTTCCAAGGCTATTGGTGGTGGCCTTCTAATCCTTTAGTAAATGTAAATGTTATATGTAACAGCTAAGAAAGTAAAAATTGATTCACGCGTAATTATTATTTTTATATGTAAGCTTAAAGTAATGTGAAAATTATCAGAGATACTGTGTATAATGTAATTTTTATGAACAACATTGTATTTATGTTTTAATCAAATTTTAATCAAAAACTTGAAAAATAAAAATGATTAAAACAAACATAAAATTTATTAAATATTTAAAGGATTTAAATAAAGTTGCTAATTTTACGTAGTTTAAAATATTTTTTGAAAAAAAATTTGTCTTATATAATATAAATACAGTAGCCCTTTGTTATATCGCGCTTGTCAGGAGACAAAGAAGAAGCGCGATATAACGGAGTACTAAAACTTCTGAGCTTATACTAAAGAGATTATACATGTTATGAAATATCTATCCTCTATTCTTTCATCAGCAAGTGTTTTTGATATAAAATAAGCTTAGTTTTTCATTACTAAATTTTATTCATAGATATATCGTATTAATTGACGTTTACGTAAATACCGATACAGTAGAGCCTTGATTATCCGACCCCCGATTAACCGACACCTCGGTTAACCGACCGTCCTAGTCGGCAAATTTCAAATGTCCGCTAGTGATNTTAAAATCTAAGAAAATAAAATATTTTAAAAATCTTGAACATCGACTAATATTAAATAAAGATAATACTCTGTTTTGGTCAACAGTACATGAACTGCGTAGACAGAATACTGAAAATCAATCGCAAATTGACTTTTTAACCTGGTCACTTTATTATAAAAAAATAACCGTCATAAGTAATATAACCATTATAGAGACGTTGAATCTGGGAAATAAAATTTTAGATCCGATAATTACCTACGACGAATTAGAAACATCAATCAATAAAATGAAAACAAAATCTGCACCAGGTATGGATCTAATTACAGCCAAATTCTTAAAATTATTACTACCATCAGGGAACACAGATATTGCTTGAATTAATCAATTCATTCTACAATTCAGCAAACTTTCCGGAAAATTGGAATACAGTAAAACTGATAATGATATATAAAAAAAGGAGACAGAAAAGATCCAGGAAACTACAGACTAATCGCATTACTACCAACTTTACGAAAATGCTTTACTTCTATACTGGCACTACGATTCTAACGATGGACTGAAGAACTTAATTTAAACTCAAAATTTCAATTTGCATTTATAAAAACAAAAGGAACAGAAATGGCATTATTCTTGTTATTATCAATAATACAAATTTACTTACTAAAAAAACACAGGAAAATATATTCTGCTTTCATCGATACTGTATAGCAAAAGCCTTTGATTCAGTACATGTTCCAACTTTGATCAATAAATTGAAAACATGTGGCTCAGGAAAAAAATTTTCAGATTCAATTGCGAAATTATTTTCAAATTACAGAATCAACATTAGCCACTGTAATCAGATATTCCCAGAACTAATTATAAACCGAGGATTACTACAAGGAGAACCGCTATCGCCATATTTGTTTAATTTTTATTTGAATGATATCGATAAATTATTTCTACTTGACACTGAAGGTGTTCAAATTTCTGGAAGAAATTACCACTATATATTATATGCAGATGATCTTGTATTACTTGCCCCAACAAAAATAGCTTTGCAGCATAAACTAAGTATAATAAACAACTATCTGAATTCCCTGTTTTTAACGATCAATATCTCAAAAACCAAAATAATAATATTTAGAAATAATGTTAAACTTCCAAAACAAGAAAAGTCATACTATTTAAATAATCAACTTCTTACCTTGGTAAATGATATAAAATATTTAGGAATATCATTTAATTGGAATTGTAATTTTCAACCGCATCTGAAAAATCTAACTAAAAAAATAAATACTTTGATGGATAATGCTATATATTTATGTGCAACTTTAAAAATGACGGATATAAAACTACAAATGAAATTATTCAACCTTTTAATTATCCCTTCAATATATTATGCAAGCCCTATTTGGGCAATAGACTTATTGTACGATTTAGAAAAATTCCATGTTATTTACCTACGAAAATTATATAAAATAGAAAGGACAGTTCCTGGTTATGCAATTCGTGCCGAAACTAACAGATTCCAACTATTTCCGTTTTATTTAAAAAGACTGATAAAATTCTATTATAGATTAAAACAGTCTAATGACGATAATATAAGATTCTTACATCAAATAATGCTAAATCAAAATTTTAACCTTGATAACAATAAAAATCTATGGCAATACAAATTTAATAAATTATTACAATCTTTTGGTGTATCATACAGATTATTTGAAGGTTCAGAAACAAATTGGCAAAATGGATACTCTCTAATGATTGAATCAGCGTTTTCTCAATCAGTATGAC
>NW_019384789.1:212983-216441 GCF_000671375.1 Centruroides sculpturatus | reverse complement strand
AGTAGGTTAATAGCGATATACTAATATACTAATTACATGGGATATAATAATATACTACACTAATAATGGATTTTTTCATACTTTTCGGTTATCCGACTTTTCAATTATCCGACCAACCCCAGTCCTCAATTGAGTCAGATAATCGAGGCTCTACTGTACCACGAACGCCCATTTAGTATTATTGTTTATTTAACAACGACACTTAAAGACAAAGACAAATTTTTAATTTTAAAAAGGAACATAAATGATAATTGATCTGACCACCGTTTTGCTTATTTAGATCTTAACGAATTTATTGTTTCACCTGCAGTGGTAGTTTCAATGGTAGGAATAAAATATAGTCGACCCCCCATAACACTGTTGATTATTCCGTTTTATATGAATTCCATGTTTTACGAGTCACTTAGATTTTACAAATATGTGTGCCGGGCTGTAAACGGCTCATGTATTTGTAAAATATAAGTGTCTCGTACAACATGGAATTCATATAAAACGGAATAATCAACAGTGTTATAAGGGGTCGACTGTACCGTATTTCGTTTCAAAAAGAAATTCAATGGCAATTGATAATTGAAAATTTATTGACTAAAATGCTTTTTTAAAATTTGGGGAACAAAAAAAGCGCGATATAACGAGGGGCAACTGTACTTGTGTGGTTTTGTATGCTAAGAAAACAGGACAACTTCTCATAACTTAAACTCTGTTCTTTAGACGGTCCAGTTGATTAAGGCGTCAGCCTACCGCTCCCTAAAAATCCCATGGAATTTTTAGTAGGCGGTCTGCCCCAAATATATAGAGCCTAGCCCCACACTATCCGGCTGCCCTCATTGTGGGCTTGGCCGAACTCAAGATGTATATGACTAAAAGCAAGTCTTAGTGCTCACAGGGCAGAAAGAGTCAAAACTAAAAAAGAAAACGCTATTTTAGTAATGAAATGTTTTTTTGAAAATAGATAATAATACTTGATTATTAAGTATAAAATTTATTCTTCACGAACTTGGATTTGATTTCGCCTCAGATATTTCGGTAAATGAAAATTCATTTAAGGAGAAAATTAAAATTCAGCACTTGTAGGTGCGCGTTATTTTCTTGCGAGGACTAAAAAGCCGGCCTTCGTGAGAAAAAAAGCGAATGAATTTTCTATGTAATTGGAATTCTTTCTAGCGTACTAAAAAGCAAAACAGGCTTGTACTAAAGACTGATTAGAACTCATTCCAACCCCTTTCGCAACTCACGAACTCTATTATCTGAAGACATGATCGGTGTTTGCAAAGCCAGCGATATTTTGTATGGACCATATGTCCTTGACAGTCAAAACAACTCTAACTTCAGATCGATAGGTAATTAGAAATTCCGTGAGAATAAAATCGCTGATAACTTATCTAAAATTATTATTTTACCTAAAAGTGAATTAGAGAATATTCATTTTTCTGCTATTATTCTATTGAATTTTAACAATAAATTACATAAACAATAGTAAAAATTCCTCTCCAAAAAGATGTAATTAAATAATAAAACTATTATCTGGCGATTTCAAATTAATAAACGATTCAATTTCAGAAAAACATTAACCAAAAATTATAAAACTATTCATGAGACTAGAAGTCTGTTTTATTAATTAAGTATATTTTATAAAATATAGGCCTATATATTAACTTAGCTTTGCAGGATGTAAATTCTACACTAAAAAGAAAATCAAAGTATGAAGCTGTATTTCTAAAACAAGCACGAAAATAAGCAAAGAGCAACCTATAAAATAAATTTAAATATAATTTATAGACATGCTAATAGAATTTCGATAGATATGAGAGAGAATATATTGTCAAAATTATATTACAGTTTGAACAAGACGGTCTTAAAACTTTCCTGTTACAGAAAAAAAATCAATTTATCTTGCGACCCCACAGAGATCACACTATGTGTTATAAGATAAATTATTACCAAAAAAAATACAGTACTAACAGAAAGCTTGTGAGTTTTCAATTAATTATTTTTTTTTTCATTTAAAGCTCTNTTATTCTTTACTATTTTTTTAGAAATATAAAAATTTTTAATATTTATTTTGAAGTATTTATTGTAAATTTAATTTTATAACGAAAATGCTTAAAGAAAATATGCGTTTTCTTGTGAGAATTTCTGTCTATAATTGTAAAAATCTATTTTATTGTTTTTTCCCCTTCGAAGCTTATTATTTTGTATTGAATTCCGAATTATGAGATATTTGTTAATCAATTAATTACAATTAAAATGGAAGAGATATCTTTCGTGTATTTCTTTAATGCATTTCAATAGTTAAACATGTTATCATTTAATTTCGTCTTTAGTATCTTTGATGATATAAATCTATATTATCAAGACACTTTAACTTTTAGATACAAGAGCCAAGATATTCGGATTCGGAACTTATAAAGGACTTTTACGTCAGAAAATCCAATGATTTATTTTCCTAAAAAGTATTTAAATCGCAAAAATGAGATAAATGTTAACCAAAGAATTTACTTTTTTGTTTATTACTACATAATCAGGACCTATATTTTAATAAAGTTTGGATTTCCAAACGGAGAGTGCATTCATTTATTAGTTCATAATTATAAATATTTTAAGGTATTTTTCAGAGCACTCGGCTTTCTACACCAAGAATAAGAATTTAATCGTTTTTTTAAACGTTAACTATCACTAATAAGTTTAAAATTGTTATTATTTATTATAACTTATATTGGCAATAATAAAAATAATTACTATGCAACGTTCACCACTCAAACGAGGAAGACCTCCATTAAACCGTACCCAACCAGGAACAAAGAAAAACCAGTCATCTTCATCAAGTTGCAAAACGATAATGGACTTTAACTTTTGCCCTGAAGAAAACCTTCAAGAAGAATGCATCGAAGAAGTGAATTATAATCGAAAATCATCGCAAACTAGTGCAAATGATACTCCAGGTGAGTCAACTACTTCTGAACAAATTTTGACTAATAAACCGGACATTTCTTTAGACACCATTACTTCCGTGCTTTGGGACAAAATATCTGATTTGATAAATACAACTAACGATAAACTCTTTAACCAAATGGTAATTATCAAACAGGAACTTGATTTTATTCACGAAAACATTCGTGAAACGAAAGAAACTCAGAAAAAAATGGAAGCAGAGATTAATAGTTTGAAGCAAGAAATAGACAAATTACAAACGGATAAAGAACTTTTACAATTTAAAATGGACTCGTTAACAAATGAACATCGTTACAACAATATAATTATGTATAATTACCCAAATCATAAAACCACTTCAAAAGCAGAAATACTCAACTTTATTACTAATACATTAAATTTACAAGATATAACTCAAAAGGATATACTTGAGATAATTCAATTATCAAAAACTTCAAACCTAATAATTAGAATCACTTTTAATAATAACCAAACGAGAGATCTCATCTTTTCTTCATTTATACGTA
>NW_019384789.1:154091-212603 GCF_000671375.1 Centruroides sculpturatus | reverse complement strand
AGGGGGGCGTGTTCTTCCGTCGAGGCTACTGGCGTATTTTTCAGAGCACTCGGCTTTCTACACCAAGAATAAGAATTTAATCGTTTTTTTAAACGTTAACTATCACTAATAAGTTTAAAATTGTTATTATTTATTATAATTTATATTGGCAATAATAAAAATAATTACTATGCAACGTTCACCACTCAAACGAGGAAGACCTCCATTAAACCGTACCCAACCAGGAACAAAGAAAAACCAGTCATCTTCATCAAGTTGCAAAACGATAATGGACTTTAACTTTTGCCCTGAAGAAAACCTTCAAGAAGAATGCATTGAAGAAGTGAATTATAATCGAAAATCATCGCAAACTAGTGCAAATGATACTCCAGGTGAGTCAACTACTTCTGAACAAATTTTGACTAATAAACCGGACATTTCTTTAGACACCATTACTTCCGTGCTTTGGGACAAAATATCTGATTTGATAAATACAACTAACGATAAACTCTTTAACCAAATGGTAATTATCAAACAGGAACTTGATTTTATTCACGAAAACATTCGTGAAACGAAAGAAACTCAGAAAAAAATGGAAGCAGAGATTAATAGTTTGAAGCAAGAAATAGACAAATTACAAACGGATAAAGAACTTTTACAATTTAAAATGGACTCGTTAACAAATGAACATCGTTACAACAATATAATTATGTATAATTACCCAAATCATAAAACCACTTCAAAAGCAGAAATACTCAACTTTATTACTAATACATTAAATTTACAAGATATAACTCAAAAGGATATACTTGAGATAATTCAATTATCAAAAACTTCAAACCTAATAATTAGAATCACTTTTAATAATAACCAAACGAGAGACCTCTTCTTTTCTTCATTTATACATAGAAAACAACAAAATCTTCTTGGTGATTGGCAAAATGTACAGATCTCCCCGGATATAACTATTAACTCAAGAACTAGACGTAAAAACCTACTACCAAATTTTTATGAACTACGAAAACAAAATCCCCAGGTGAAATTACGAAACGATATTTTAACAATTGAGCGAGAAAAAATAACTTACAGCTTAAGAACGGGAAAATTGGTATATGTTGATACGTTTCTCCCTTCATCAGGAATAACGACTTCATCTAAATGACAGATCAACAAGAGAGAGAAAACTCAATACTGCANGATGTGTAGTTTTGGCGAAAAAGTGAAATATAGGGACATACATGTCCATTTATATATATAGATAGATATAGATATAGATATAGATATAGATTTATTTTGTTAATTTGTGATAATTATCGTATTCGAAATTTACATTTGTTTTTAATAAATTTGAATTTTAACAATTTCTCGGAAAATGTAATAGTGTTTGACAAAAATAACGAAAATATTTGCCTGTTTAGATATGTTTTTCAAAAATATCTACGAGAAAATTTATTTTAACAATATTTAACGTAAAAATCTATTTTTACAGTAATAATTGTCAGGAATTTCATCCTACGTCGATCTTAAATAGTTCAGGTGGAGATAAAAGTTCCCCTATCATGCTCTAAAGACATTTTACAGCTAGCGGTCATTGGAGATAAACTCACTAGGACGATGGACATTACACTTAAACTGAGGAACCTCTAACTGGTCCAATCAGAAATCTTTTAGCAGCCTTCAGGTCCGATTAATGCAGTCAATTGTAAGTTGTTTTGCCATGTTTCTTTATTGTTACTAACGACTATAAAACGCAAATAACATCACCAAAACGGCAAACATCACATCTGAAAGGATGTAACTCCTGAAAAGTCTCAGGCTAAAAAATTGCGTTTATATTAACATTAGTGCCTATAACATGGGTAAACCTTTTGAATTGGAATCAACAATAGTTTGACAATAAAAGGGATAATTTTCATTGAAGAAGTTGCGACGGATAAAAGAGACTGTACTGATACATTACAGGAAGTTCCCAAGCTTCATCAAAGAAATGACAAAAGGAGAGTTAAAATATCAGCCTAACGATTCAAGTTTAATTTAATTAATATTCAAAAAATGAAGTGACAGCGTCACTTTGATCACAATGATCATTCTTTAATGACTGTATCACCAATAAACTCTTAAAACTGAGCTTTGGGAATATCAAAAATTAGCGATACGAGTACATTTAGCTTATAATAAATTTGAAACGTTCTGTTCAAGATTTTCGGCCATTTTGAGTATAAACTTAATTTGAAAAATTATTTAAAAAAGTTATAAGTTTTCAATAACTGCTACAAAAGCTAAATTATTAATTTTTTATAACGTAAGCAAAATAAAAAAAAGATTTTTATTTTGATTACGTTATAAAAAATTGCGATTGACCAACATTGTGTTCAGTTTTATTCGTTATGTCAAACATGAACAAAAGTGAACAGAGTGTTGGTTGTTCACATTAACCTGAATATATCTTTTACATTGATCATTCGCATTACAACAAATAATTTAATGCTTATATTCCCTATCCCTTCCAAACTTAGATTTTTATCTTAAGAAAAAGAAATTATGAAACAGGTTTCTGAAATACAGCCCTTTGAGCATCACTTGGTTAAGAATCTTTGACTTCAAACAAATAGAAAAACTATTTTTAAGTTAAAATTCAAGGAATTCCTTATATTTAAGTAGAAGGAAAGTTTAAATTAATAAATATAAAAGGAAAATTTCAGTTTGTTTTAGTTAAAGGACATTCTAAATTTAAAACCTAAATATATAAAATTACTTGTCCTGACTGACTGACTGAGTCACTGACTGACTGAGTCACTGACTGACTTAGTCACTGATTCATCATCGCCCAGAGCAAACCGCTGAACCTAAACAGGTGAAATTTGGCTAGGATACGTCATGAAAACGCAAACTAAGAAGGGGTTTTCCGAAATTCCCCAGCGGGTGGTAGACGGAGAGCATTAAGACTTAACCGGAAAAATGGCTTCTACTGTAATATTTTACATGCGATTTTTTGTTTTTAACTGCATTTTAGTAGGGTACGCCGTGGGAATGCACAGTAAGAAGGGATTTGTCGAAATTCCCCAGCGGGGGGAGATGGAGAGAGAGTATTTAATTTCAAACATTGTTATAAATATTTTTATATATTTCGATTTTTTAACCAAATGTTCGAATCGTTGTTAATTCGAATTTGTTATTGCATATTGGTTTGATTATAGAACGATTGTACACGTTCCAGAAAATTCATCAAATTGAAAACAGTTTGTTTGATTCTCGGCAATTCTCATCATTCTCAGCGGTAGGTGTTATATAACAATTACTATGGTTGTTGAAATACTGAATATAAATGGGGTTTGCTTGCAAAACCTCCGCAGGCGAAGTCGCGGGTAACAGCCAGTAGCTTATAATTACGATATTTTAATTGTCAAAAAATTTTATCTAACGATTAAATGATCATGAATTATACTGATCAACATATATTCAAGGATGTTTCAAGACTAGAAACTACTTTTCATTTTAGGAGTGTTTAAATATTAAATACAACAATTGAATAAAATCAGACTTGGTAATTATCTTGATCACTTGAATATCCAATAAATTCAATGTCAATAATTCATGCGAAAATCAATTGTAATTCTTATAATGCATTATTCTATGTGAGTGCTAAAGATTTTGAATTATAGAAATAAGCTGAATATTTATTAGCATCAAATAAATCTTATATTGTGCCTTTCATTTTACAAATTTTCATGTTTAGATTACAAAATTATGTATAAATATTTGAATTATTTCTAGACAGACATTAATTCTTAACGTAGACTATATTATTGTTTAAAATTCTTTGACCCTTTTTGAAAGAAAGTAAAAATGTAATCCCTGTGTGCTAAGTCACTAAGACATATTTTGTATCAGACGGCGCTATGTTGGCGAGTTTCACATATTTTTGGTCAAAGGTCACTGTCTTGTATGGTCTGCTATGTCCCTGTGTGGTACGGTGTCTCCCCTCTCTCCAGCTTGTATTCGTCTTTCATATAACTGTATATTTCTGTGCGTTGTTAGATTCGTTTATTGGCTTCATTTTCTGACACCTTTCATATAAGAAATGAATTTCATACTAACAGCATTAGGTGACTATTAATATTTTTGGAATTTTATTTATTTAAAAATAGAGGAAAACTATTATTTTTTCTTAAAACAAAAATAAGGCTATATGTAATTCAGGTATACTAATATCCTTAAAAAAGCAGAAAATACACTTATAATAGTTTAAATTGTCTTATCTTGCTCGTTAGCCATAGGTCAGATGGCCAATGCGGTTAAAACTAAGCCTACAGTTAAAGGAGATCCGGAATCAAATGCAAGCAGCTGAAAAAAACCCGGAAATTTTTCGTCGACGGTCTGTCATGGATATGTCCTTCAACATCTGGCTTACCTCATTGTTGGTCCGGTCGAACCCACTATTGAAATGAAAAAAAAAAAAAAACAGCTCTCTTAGTGGCCATAGGACATAAAATGAAACAATGAAAAACAAACACTGGATCATCAAATTGTAGCACGTGTGATCACATTAAAATATATTGATAACTTCGTGCCGAAGTCGAAACTGAAGTTATGTTGCAGTGTCGATTTGTGGAGAAAGACTCTTCGTTTTCTTTTATGAAAATTACGCACAAAACATCTTTATTAAAATTAATTTAAAAGTTAAATAGAGTTAAAAACTTGCAAATTCTTTAGATATAATGTCAACAAATTAAACACTACTAATTCATGAATAGTATAAAAATTAAATCATGTATATATCCGTTGTCATCCTTAATATGAATGAATATACAAAAAAGAAAAAATTGATCATATAGATCTTTGAAATTTAAACATTCTATTCTCTTTATGTAAAATGTCTTTCACTAATACGATGTAGTTTTATAGTTTCATCTCGTATAAAGTATAAAATTCAATTCCTGCAAAATAAGTAAAATATATTTTACCAAAATGAGTTACCCATTGGACAAAAATCAGTCATTTTTACAGTATTAAAGATATAGAATTTTATAAATAAAAAGAATAAAACACATCAGATTTAATTATTTGAAAAAGTCTACAGAGAAACACCTATGCAAAAACAAACTTTTATAAAATAAATTAATATAATTATTATATTGTATATATTAATGAAATATTTTTAATTATTTATATTTAATTAGCGATTATCCCCTCGTAATTTAAAATAGTCAATATAAATAATTATATAGGAAATACAAAAATTTATATTTATCATCGATAATATAAATATTAATATCTTTAAAAATTTTGATAATGTGCATTTATATAACATACAATTAGTTTTTTAAGTTTGATTTAAAACATTTTACAATAATATTTTGTTATGAAATGATATCTAGTATTATGTTGGATGTTTTTAAAGAATTATTATAAATCGAAAAAGAAAATAAATCTTATTTTGTAACCTAAAAATGAGATTTATTTTCCTTTTCAACAGATTTAACGTAGCGTACCAATAAAATAAATTGTAAATAAGTTCAAAAATTTTATATAATTTGCCAAATAATAATTTATATAGAGTTATGCACTATTAAAAATTAGATTATCAGACTTACAATTGTATTTTCTATTGAGGATATTATGACATTTTGTTATAGATTAACATAAATATTTAAGCAAATTTAATTTAGAATTAATATTTCTTATTCTTTTTATAACAGAAATATTAAAATTAGATAGGAATAAGTGCTTATTTTCGAAGGAATAAAATATTTATTACTGAATGAAAATATAAGAAGCTTCCATAATTAAAGATCTCAAGGCATGAAAGCTATGATGATTACAGAACATTGAAAAAGTAGGTGTAAAAATCGTGAAACTTACCACTACATCTTATCTAGTAGAAGACATATAGGACTCCTTAAAAATGGTAGAAAGAAATGGACAGACTGACCGAAAAGAATAACATGCAAGAGGACGTAAGATCGTGTTTACAGGCAAGAACTTTGAAGAACTAAGATGAAAAATACAAACTTATAATAAATTTTAATTTCGATCGCTTAAGAAATGTTACACAATAATGGTTCAAATTAAAGAATGTTCTCTTTTTAGTGAAAAATTTGAACGAAGTAACTGGATTCACTCGATTCTAGGGGTTAGGAAAACAATCTTACTGCCAACATCTTTCATTGCTGAGTTTATTAAATTTTGAATTAAAAAAGTAAAAGTACATTTTATTAACACAACCTTACATAAATGTTCACTCAAAGTGACAAAAATCATTAGCCCCTGAAATATTAGAATAACTAAAAAACAAGTGTAATGTTTAAACTTAATTATTTCTCATCGATTATTTATTTGATAAATATTCACTTAAAGAGTATAGTTATCATTTTTATTTCATTTTATACTAATGTGCTGCAAAGATATATACAGGACTTTTAAAAATGATTGTCCGAATTTGAAGAATTTACTACGGTTACTGTATAATTTACTAAACTTCTTCTCCAATGTATTCAGAAACTGTCCACTTTATTTTTGTTATTTGATGAGTTACAACGTAGTCCTATAATTTACGTTTATGTCTGCCAGGAAGTAGTTTCTGCAATATGGCAGCTAGTGGCAGTGAAAAAGTATTTTGTGTTCTAGAATTTCAGGAAACAAGGTCTGTTACAATAGTTCTGCGGCATATTCGTACAATGATCTTTAGAAAATTCCATTTGACGAATTGTCTGCTCAGTTCCGAAGAATGGGATGTGTAAGTAAAGGGAAATATTATAACAAACTCTCGATTTCAAATGATGTGGAATGCTTAAGAAAATTGTACGTACGGAGTCCAAAAAATCAATTGCTATAGGTATAAGGGAATTTGATAATCCACAAATAGTATAGGCGTGTTTTAAAGAAACAACTTCATATGAAACCATACGACGAAGCCCTGCTTCGAGCCCTAACAGCTTAACTTATTGTGAAAACTGCCTCCAGGTAGATATAACGTACAGAATTGCAAACAAATGCGTTGCAACACATTACACAATAGAAACTGGACAGTTTCTGAATACATTAGAACAGAAACGATAGCTCAGTGAATTTACATAGTATCCGTAACAAATACGCCAAATTCCGACAATCATTTTGAAAAGCCCTCTATCTCATCAATATTCTGACCGACAGCAAAACAACAGGATAATATGAAGATTAATTTTATATCAATATTTAACTATTGTATATTTAGAAATTGTCAGTAGCATCAATTACATCCATTGTTATACATCCTAATTTATTTAATCGTCTCAATCTGTCAGTTGCTTATAACAAACCATTAAATTAATATATTGTGACTTTCACAAAACCTTTCTTATAAATATAGGATAATATTAGAACAATAATAAAGAAAAACAGTTTTGTATTTTAAGTGGATTAAATTCATCGAAGAATCAAAACTTCTCTTAGTCTGATTATACAGTATTCTATACCAATAAAAGAATTGATCTTGTTAAGATACTTTTTTATTATAATGTGTGTAAACCTCGATATGCAATTAATCGGTTCCGTAAGTACTATATAATGCTTAAATGGAAACAATATATATTGAAGTTACCAATCAATAGGAAATAAAGTACTGTAAAATATTTTGAATACTTTTGAAACTTATTTCGAAATATTTTAAATTTAAATTTTTATTTCAGAAGATATATCTTTTATTCTTATTATTAACTTTTTATACGTATTTTTGTTATATTTTCAAGCCAGTCCCAGCTGAAATTTATATCAAACTCAAATCCTAAACTAATACAGTAACACATTACGGACACAATATTTTGTGTTCGCCTGTTTATGTGCACGCACAATAAAGCCATTTTATTAAACTGTAATAGAACATTGGATATGTTGCTAGTTGTAAAAATATACACAACTCATAATATGGTAATACTTTACTATGAGAATTTTCTTGAATTTATGAAATTTATTATATTAAGATATAAATGAAGAATCACGAAGTAAATGCCGTAAAAATGAAACCTAAAAAATAAATCCATAGTGTAGAAACACTTCCATAAAATATATTATGTTAATTAAAATAGTATAAGTTAAATCAGGTCTTTTCATCAAATGGAATTGTTGAATTTCAAACTTACAGAAATTATGATTTAAGTATAACATAAATTTCAGCTGGGACCGACTTGAAAATATAACAAAATCAGTATAAAAAATTAATAATAATAAAATATATAGCTTCTGAAATAAAAACTTAAACTTAAAATATTCAAAAGTTACTATATTTAAAATAGTAATCTACTAGTTTTCCCTAAAGTCTGGACATAGAAAATCTCATTAACTATAATTTCTTTTCCCACAGATTAAGTATGCTTTGTCGACAGAAGAAAGAATTGAACTGGTATTTCGCAGTGGACGTGAAGGGTCATATCGAAAGATAGCAGATGAATTTAATACACGTTATCCAAGAAGGATTCCACTTGTCTTTTTCACAGAGGAAAAGGTGATTAAAAGGTTCAAAGAAACGGGCACTATCATGGACAAACCCCGTTCTGGAAGACCAAATGTATCAGCCGAATATACGTAAACTATTTTTTTTTTTTAAGCTCCGATGGTCCATAAAAAAGACAAGTTCAAATAACAAAATGAAATTATTACCAAAAGTTAGGTACAAACATGACATAACCACTGTGAAGATTGAGCCATTTATTATATCTGTGGAAGAGCTTTTCAATCCCTTTGTCATAGAATGTTGCCGCCAATAACTTGAGATGGGCCATAACATTTTTTTGAAGATCGTCATTAGTCTCGAACCTCTGCCCTCCTAGCCACTTTTCCTGTTCAGGAAAGAGGTGGAAGTCGCTCGGCGCTAAATCGGGGCTATACGCTGGGTGGTGAAGACTTCAATCTCTTTCCTAAACTGAAAACGTGGCTATCAGGACGTAGGTTTGAGACTAATGAACTAATGACGATCTTCAAAACAACGTTGTTAAGGCCATCTCAATTCATTGGTGGCAACATTCTATGACAAAGGGNCACAGATTAAGTATGCTTTGTCGACAGAAGAAAGAATTGAACTGGTATTTCGCAGTGGACGTGAAGGGTCATATCGAAAGATAGCAGATGAATTTAATACACGTTATCCAAGAAGGATTCCACTTGGCTTTTTCACAGAGGAAAAAGTGATTAAAAGGTTCAAAGAAACGGGCACTATCATGGACAAACCCCGTTCTGGAAGACCAAATGTATCAGCCGAATATACGTAAACTATTTTTTTTTTCAAGCTCCGATGGTCCATAAAAAAGACAAGTGCAAATAACAAAATGAAATTATTACCAAAAGTTAGGTACAAACATGACATAACCACTGTGAAGATTGAGCCATTTATTATATCTGTGGAAGAGCTTTTCAATCCCCTTGTCATAGAATGTTGCCGCCAATAACTTGAGATGGGCCATAACATTTTTTTGAAGATCGTCATTAGTCTCGAACCTCTACCCTCCTAGCCACTTTTCCTGTTCAGGAAAGAGGTGGAAATCGCTCGGCGCTAAATCGGGGCTATACGCTGGGTGGTGAAGACTTCAATCTCTTTCCTAAACTGAAAACGTGGCTATCAGGACAGAGGTTTGAGACTAATGAACTAATGACGATCTTCAAAACAACGTTGTTAAGGCCATCTCAATTCATTGGTGGCAACATTCTATGACAAAGGGTGGAAAAGCTCGTCCATAGATATGACAAATTCTTCAATCTTCACGGTGATTATGTTGAAAAGTAACCATATTTTACCTAACTTTTGGTAATATAGTCATTTTGTTATTTATACTTGTCTTTGTTTTACAGACCATCGGAGCTTGAAAAAAACAGCCCTCGTAAATTTCATTTTTTGAAAATATCTGTTTTTGCCTATGTGTCCAGACCTTACAGACACCCTGTATTTACACACAGAATCAAGTCCATGTCAAGTAATTACTATTAATTACACTACTTGGGCTACTATTTGGAAATCGCATGATTTGACCACAGCTTAAGTAAAATTGCCAAAATTGGTCCAATCTGATTTTTGCATCTAACAATAATACAATTTTTAGGAAAATTAGTGAAATGAAAAATTCAGCGACTTTTTGCGACTTTGGATATCAGAGCTCTTTTTGTATAAGTACCTGTAGCGAAGTTTCTAAGGAAAGCGATTACGAGCTTGTTGCTGCGATCGTGTTTGTGTGTTAGTAAATAAATATGTTGGTTGTCTTTATTTTTTGTGCATTTAGTATATTGTATTGAACAAAATGGTTATGCGGCCCATGCTCGTCATTCTCTCAATTATGTGGCCCGCTGTGAAAAAGTTTAGTGACCCCTGATCTAGTGAATAGCATTGTGGTGCGTTACGAGGGCGGAGAAGGTTAGTAAAAATGCTAAAAAAATACTGTAATGTAATTTATAGATGCTTTCTAGTCTACTTTTTTATTTTTCACTCTTTCCGAACTTTGAGCATTAAGCGAACTTTTTCTAATCATGTCAATTACGTATTTGGCTAGTCCCACAATAGAAGTGGCAGGCTGATGAGAAACAGGACACTACATATTCAGTACAGACTAATAATTAAAATTAGTTTGTTTTCAACTCGAAACGAACTCGGGTTTCTCTAGTTCGCACAGTNACAACTTTTTCGGATCACCCTAGTTAATCTGCAGATTAGCTAGGTAATGTACACATTAACGACTTTCGAGCTTTAGCGGTAACATATTGAACAAAACGGTTATGCGGCCCATGCTCGTCATTCTCTCAATTATGTGGCCCGCTGTGAAAAAGTTTAGTGACCACTGATCTAGTGAATAGCATTGTGGTGCGTTACGAGGGTGTAGAAGGGTAGTAGAAATGCTGAAAAAACTGTAATGTAATTTATAGATGCTTTCTAGTCTACTTTTTTATTTTTCACTCTTTCCGAGCTTTGAGCATTAAGCGAACTTTTTCTAATCATGTCAATTACGTATTTGGCTAGTCCCATAACAGAAGTGGCAGGCTGATAAGAAACAGGACACTACATATTCAGTACAGACTAATAATTAAAATTATTTTGTTTTCAACTCAAAACGAACTCGGGTTTCTCTAGTTCGCACAGTAAAAGCCTAATGTGTTATCGAGTCTTTTTCTACGATTGCTGTATTGACTATTCTCCAGTTGTTACTTAAACAGTAATGCA
The DNA here is from genome assembly GCF_000671375.1 of Centruroides sculpturatus. NCBI lineage: Eukaryota > Metazoa > Arthropoda > Arachnida > Scorpiones > Buthidae > Centruroides > Centruroides sculpturatus. The sequence goes on along the minus strand of NW_019384789.1, from coordinate 201,448 downwards.
CAATATGTCACGTATTTTGTCGTGGCTACTTTTTACCTGTTCTTTTTATTATCAGCAATCTGTTACTGTTTTCTTTTTGTTTTTTTTAAATAACGGTTAAAAATAGCAGATTATTAAATAACAACCCATCACTATTATTTTGTTTGTTAATGTCACTAAGAGTGTAGACAGAATTAATGTCAAGTTACTACGTAGGTAATAACTACTGTTATCTCCAAAAGTTGGTTACAGTATTGAAATCACAAGAGAATAACTTAATTTAAATGGCCATATTTACAAAATATTTACTTTGTACTTAAGTATTATTTTCACCATTAACAGGTTCAACAGTCAACAATAGGTTTTGAAAACTCTGTGATTTTTTAAGTTGTTTAAACTTCATTTTTTTCCTCCTGTAAAATGATATTTTTAGCACTTAGCCAGTTAAAATCGAGGGTTATTTGTAGAAAGTTAAAAGCCCTCTCTTGTTAAATAAATAATCAAAAAACTATAAAAGTAATGTTATAAAACAAAAAAAAAATTAAAAAAGTTAGTGCTTTTAATCTAATGAGATTATTATTTTTATTAAAGTATTGTTTTGCATTGCAACCTTCGTATTCATTTTTAAATTTTCGAAATATTTGCTTTACTGTTACAATGAACCTTTAATTAAAACCAACTAAACTTACAATATAGTTGAATCAAACAAAAACTTCACAAGATATCCTTCTACACATAAATAAAGAAACTAATTATAATATTCTAAAAACACGAGTTACTTCGTACATTAGATTCAGCTACATTTTCANACTGTTTTCTTTTTGTTTTTTTTAAATAACGGTTAAAAATAGCAGATTATTAAATAACAACCCATCACTATTATTTTGTTTGTTAATGTCACTAAGAGTGTAGACAGAATTAATGTCAAGTTACTACGTAGGTAATAACTACCGTTATCTCCAAAAGTTGGTTACAGTATTGAAATCACAAGAGAATAACTTAATTTAAATGGCCATATTTACAAAATATTTACTTTGTACTTAAGTATTATTTTCACCATTAATAGGTTCAACAGTCAACAATAGGTTTTGAAAACTCTGTGATTTTTTAAGTTGTTTAAACTTCATTTTTTTCCTCCTGTAAAATGATATTTTTAGCACTTAGCCAGTTAAAATCGAGGGTTATTTGTAGAAAGTTAAAAGCCCTCTCTTGTTAAATAAATAATCAAAAAACTATAAAAGTAATGTTATAAAACAAAAAAAAAATTAAAAAAGTTAGTGCTTTTAATCTAATGAGATTATTATTTTTATTAAAGTATTGTTTTGCATTGCAACCTTCGTATTCATTTTTAAATTTTCGAAATATTTGCTTTACTGTTACAATGAACCTTTAATTAAAACCAACTAAACTTACAATATAGTTGAATCAAACAAAAACTTCACAAGATATCCTTCTACACATAAATAAAGAAACTAATTATAATATTCTAAAAACACGAGTTACTTCGTACATTAGATTCAGCTACATTTTCAATAATTCTTTAGCTATTTTTCTTCAAATATTTAATAAGACGTTTAGATACGTAAATATCAGCGACATATGTAGATTCATTCCACGACAAATAAAATATTTTGACCTGTATTTAGTACAATAATTGCTTATATTTAAGTACTTTTAGTTAAATTTTTGTCGGAAGTTTTTTGATATGCTATAGAGATAGACATTAGATGAAAATTGTTAGCTTATCAGCTTGCTCTTTTTTTAAAAGATAAACTCTTCAATTTTAAATAATTGGAATAAATGTAATATTGAGAGATGATAGGTTAAAGTCCCACATACATTTTTTCTAAGTAATCAATATATGAGTTGTAAGTTAAGTATTTTTTATTATTCTGTGAAATTTTCTCGTCTGGCTTCAGGTCCTGGATGGACACTTCATTATTATTAATGTATAACTTGCAGTTACCATTTTTTTTACCTGAAAATACTTTTACAGATTGCAGCACTTCAAATGCATTTTTGGATGTTATCTTCTGATTAATTATCAATGAGATAAAAAATGTACAAACATATAAAAATTGATAGATACTTACGAAAGTTATGAATGCTCCAAATTGGTTTTTACAGTTAAATTTACCTAATTTAAGTTATTAAATTCCGCTTTTGTTTTTCTACAAATGGAATTATTTTCATCTTAAATTTCCATTTTAAAAATGTACATTTTAAAAATGATAAAATCATCATGTAAGTTAAAAGGAGGTAAAGAGAAAAAATACTACTAGTATTTTTTAAAGTTAACTAATCTCTATTTGACACATTAATCTGTTATTCCCTTAACACTGAACTCCTTCACGTCGATAATCCTATTTCTAGTTACTAGCTTTAGAAACTCTCATTTAATTTTGTGAATGATACTAGTTTGATTTACTCTATGACGTCAAATATTTCTAAAAATGGAAAAGAAAATTTAATTTTATTAAAATAGATCCTATTTTATAAATTCTAATTTAACTTAAAATATTTTAAAAATTTCTATTTCTTATTTTATATCACAAATTATATTCTAACATAATATATTGATAGAATATATTATAAAGTTATATGTTAATATAATTTTTTATGTCATTTTAATATATGATTAATTATCTTTGCATTATAAAGCTGATTTCGTAGCAAATCAAAAATTTATTTAAAAAAATTGTTAACAGTTTTATTTGATCATTGTCTTAATATTAATTACATTAGTCCATTAGTGGCCTACGGCATAAAAACAATAAATACTGGTAGTGAGTTCGCATCTCACCAATGGGCTGGCCATGTGGAATTTTCCTAGTTTTCTTCACGTGTCTACACCTAAATTATGTTAATGACAATGTAGACAAACAGATTACTAAAAATCTTTTCTCGCTATTGAAATAAAATAGAAATTCAAAATCCAGTCTGACTATAGGATAACCTGGAGTAAAAGTAGCAGTTAATGTTTACTGAATTTTACACAGTTCTATACTAATATTTGACCAATTTCAAGTAGGCTATTGTACATTGCTCTTTAGCTTCATCGGTTTCATATTTAAGAATATAAGGTCCAAAGTGTCGTAATAAAAATAAAGAAAAGAACATTTTTAAAAAGGTCAAATTCGCACTTTTCCCCAGACTCAGGGCAAAAATTCGCATTCTTTAACATTTTGGTTTAAAAATGCGATAAAGGAAGATACTGTTTAAAGTGTGAAATACGTGCATTTTTAATTATAATAGTTATGGTTAACATAATTTCGTAAATTCATAAGTTATGAATTTTTACAATACCTATCGAAAATCATTTCTTTATTGAAAAAAATTTAATAAAATATTTTATTTAAATTTAAATACATCATATAAATGAGTGCGAATACTATTAAAATATTTACAATAATCACTTACGCACACGTACATGCATACACACACTGTCTTTTTTATAAACTTTCTGGTGTCTGATTAACAGAAGCCCTGTCCATTGATAAATTTTCAACTTCGCTGCTGGTGTCCAATGCATCTGCCATGGCAGAGAATTTGAACTTGTAAAGCCAATCGATGTAGAACGCTGCTGGCCCCAAAATAGCTTCCAAAAATTTCTTTATTATGCTGATCTAGGAAGATCTCTACAAGAATTCGATTATTAAAGTTTCCGTGCTTCATTCTGTTAACCTTAACCTGGCTGCAGTCAATAATCATGTGTTGCTGACGTCCTGTATCACTATCATCTTGATAGGGCTAGTCAGTTACTTCAGTGGAAGAAAATCTTGGTCTGTGAATATCTTACAATCTAGTGAGAATTGCGCATCGTTTCTCCAACGAGCGTTAACGCTTTTGCCATAAAACGCGTCTCGTAAATTGTGGATTCTGGCGATCTTTCATTACCGAAAGAATTGATGTTTAAACACAAGTAATTTGAATATTAATAAACACTTAATATTACAATGATAGTGACGTGTCTAAAACTAATTAGGGATAGAGTAATAACCCTTTGACTTAAATAATAAAATGAGAGACTATAATCAAACAATAATTATTATTTTTTCCTTAAATAGGATAGCTGTATTCTTATTAGTTTAATACAACTCTATAATCCTTTATGTCCGGTATAGTATTTCCAACAGCCAACAAATATCCAAATTGTGCGTGGTTAAGCCATTGGATAATTGTTGGCTGTAGGAAATATTATACCTGACATAAAGGATTATAGGCAGTGTTTTTCAACCGGGGTGCCGCGGCACCTTAGGGTGCCACGGCGCCACGATTGGGGTATCGCAAAGTTTAGGGTCTTTAGTCATTTTCTTGGAAATTTATTTAAGTGTAGTTCAAGATAACTCATTGTCAGTCCTATTTTGCTACGATATATCTAGTAAGCAAAGAAACGATGACTAATCGCATGTTAATGTAATATTCAACGCTACGTATACGTACGACTTGTCACGAGTTCGCTCAAACCACATTACTTGGCCTTCACATTCCCAGTCCTGGTACCAGGCCAACCAGCAGAGAAGAACGACATGGACACTTTTGTCTTGTATATACTTTAAAAAGCGTTGCATTGCACTTTGAAAAGCGTACACAATGTAGATGCATATTACAGTACTTTCATAGTATTCAAAAGCAATGATGACAAATAAGCAATTTATTATCATTTTTTAATTTAATTTTTTTAAATTGATATGAAAAAGATAAGAAAAAAGTAATGAAATAATTATTTTATATATGCATCAAAATAGTATAAAAAACTTAACAAAAATTGTTTATCAATAAAATATTAATATAAAATGATGATATATTTGATAATAAAACTAAATTTAAAAAACAATAGAGAGACTATTATTTTACATGTAGGTATTTCGACAAAATTCAGTGGACTTAAATTTTAATTTTAAACACGTAGAAACGCTGCTTTTTGCATTAAAATGCTAGTTCAAATTGTCAATTCTTAAAAGTTTTCTTCCCGGGGAGGGACTCCCTCCTTGGACCCCACCCCAGCGTTACGCGTAATATACGTTTTCGCAAAAAATTTATCTGGCCCATTAGCCCCCTTATTCAGATCCGCCGCTGGTCAAGGGTGTCACGATTTTTTATTTCCAATCAGGGATGCCACTCAATGAAAAAGGTTGAAAAACACTGGATTATAGGGTTAAACTAATAATTGCTTCATAAGTTTTGAACGGCTTCAATAAGAATGTCCACATAAAATTTGTTAGACACTTACCATTTTACCTCATTATTGAACAGATCGTGTTACTTATATACTCTATAGAGGTGAAAAAAAAACCTGTTGTACTTTTGCCCAATGCTCACTTTTACCTGTGCATATATAAAAGAGTTAAGAACAAAACTAATAATAAGTAAACCTGAAATAAAACTTTTTGTCATAGTAAAAATATGCTCTATATCCTATTATCTTATTACTTCTTTTCTGTTAAAGAGGAAGGTTGTATCAAACCACAAAATTGTAACTATTATATTTGGTAGAATTAAATAATAACGCGAGATGATAGATGTTAATGGCGTACAGTGTTCGGTACGTAACTTTAAATAGTAATTAACGTTACGCGCTTATATTCTTTCCTATATGGTCAGTCCTAATATATTTTTTCATTATGGATTTTAATTGTTTTATCTATCCTGACAGATCTGTTGCAACTGAAATTTGATTTAGAATAGTGTCAGTCAAATGGATGAAAAGATGAAATACATCGCACTAATCAACACTAATCAAAATTACCTGTGAAAACTTACGATGGTTCAGACTTAGTTAAGATCTTGATTTCTATGACGATCATTTGGTCATTTACTGAGTGACTGGCATGTTTCTTACTCTTACAGAATCGTTTCAAGATCCCGAAAAATGATTTATTCCCGGTATTGCTCTTTACTTACTTGTAATTAAGAAACGTTGATTTTATGTAAATATTGTTACATAAAATAACCATAATTCAGAAATAAAATATAAGTACAGTACGTACAGTATTACAGCCATAAATTTTAATTTTTTTTTCTAATCGAAGAATTTTATTATAATTGTATGAAATTATTTCTTCGTAATTTTGTTTTTCATTATTGTGTGATTTTAAAATGAGTTTTAGTGATAAATGTTTTAATTTTTGTAACCAATTAACAAAACGTTTATGTAACTTAAATGCTATATTTGAGCGGAGTGTTAGCGAAGCCTCTTCTATGTGGCTTACAGAATTGTGTTCGTTCTCAAAACCTGTTCGATCGATTTTGAATAAATTTTACCATTTTCCATTAATTGCGATAATCAATCCAAAAATATAATAAAGATGGAGGTCCCTGACTTCGTTTTCTAGAGATAAAATCGTTTTTCGAGCGTGCGCGACAAAGCGATCTCATGAATCTTACAGTCGCTAGCATGTCTTCTATGGGCTTAGAGAATACAGTTCATTCCTAAAACTTAATGGACCAATTTTGATAAAACTTTGCCATTTTCCGTTAATTGAGATGAGGAATCTAGAAATGTAATGTGAGTCCATATAATGTAAATATCTAGCAACGAGTTGCTTAACTTTCCAGGTAACATTAAAAATTTTGGTGACGCCATCTGTTACGATATTTTATTTTAAAACTTTTTATATTTTTATTATTATAAAATAGCAAAAAGCTTAATATTCAGAGTAGGTACGGGTTTTATAAAAAAAATTGTAAATGTCAATAACGGTTAAAATCCTCATTAAGTCTGACCCTACTTGAGATATGACACACGACCCCTCTTTATCGCCCCATTCCGTCGATTTTTAACCACTAAAATTTAATAGCATGAATGTCTCATACACAAATCTCTGAAAAATTTCAGAACTTTTCGACAAAAAGCACAGAGTTATTAATTAAGCTTCAAAAAAGTGAACAAAATCGTGACACCCTCACACACTAACATCCATACATATAGAAAAATCCTGAGGTTTTTCATTTGTCGACGTTTCAAGATCTCTTCAGGCAAAAAGATGTAAAAATCTTTTTTGACTGATCCCCATACTTTCTCTGTTATATATAATAGAGGCGGGAAAGTATAATAAAAATAGGAGTCCATGAATTCGTTCTCGATATACAGAGGTATTAAAGTAGCAATATCCTTGCTCTCTGATGCGACTGAGAGCGCCTAACGCAAATTAGGCGTACTGGTCAAAAATAAAAACACCATTGTGTGCGCCTAACGAAAAATAGGCGCGAAAAACGAACAAAACACAAGAACTTATATCACCTCTCCGTGTCGGCAAGGGCATGGTTGGCGTATCACTCCGAGGGGCTCAGGATTGATCCAGATGAGCCAGCTCCAGGAATTTTTGACGGACTGTCTATCGGATATGTAAGGTCCTATCTTTTATCATTCAGACGCTTTTATTGTGAACCTTGCCAAGCCCATAATAGGAATACAAAGAGAACCTCTCAGTGCCTATATGACGGAAAGAGACAAAACTGGGAAAAATAATCAAAAGAAATACACACATATTTTTACTTTTGTCACATTGTCGAAAATAAGTTTGAGAATAATCAGCTCAATATTATTTAATATAGCCTAATTATTAATAAATATTTAAAATACCGTCAATATTCTTAAGTTTTTGATTTTTTTTTTAAAGTTAGCTACATTTAAATATAAAATATATTACTAATATATAAAATAATATATTTATTAATAAATCTGTTTTATAAAATTCTGTAATAGTGATTGATGATAATCTAGAATGTAGTGGCATCATATCTTCAATATAATATATTTTTCTGCATTAGCGTAGTGAAGATCTTAGTGAAGTTTCTTTCCCAAACTCCGTCTCGTTGAGTTGGTTTCCGTGTGTATCACGATTCGATGTAGTGATCCAGGTTCGATGGAAAGCACACCTCCACACTCAAATTGATAATATTTACAGTTTATTTACAGATTCTATATGCAGAAAGTACAAGTTCGAAAACATAATATATATGCAGGATAACAATGCGTGGTGATTCACGTACTAGATTGGTTTCCGGGAACTATTTAACTTTGGAGGCCTCAGTCAGCTCATGGAGTTGGCTCACCTGCACGGTCAGTCCAATCTGTGCCCTAACCCGTTCCTGAGATGTTTGTCAGAGGAGAACACACTCTCTACGCTCAGCGGTCTTCCCAAGTGCCTGAGTACCGTGTACCAGTCTCTTGCCCTTCTCCCCTCCCTCTCTCGTTCGCCTTGCAATTTAATGATTTTTTAATGAAATTTCCGACCAATCACAAATCTTTCTTGCCCGAACAGCTTACACTCGGGACCGCCATCATTCGACGAGAGTGGAGCTTACATAAACGTCCGCCACTTGTTTACATTCAGTTGTTTACCATATGGCAAATGGTCTATCGTCTGACCGCAGGTGGATCCAATTGACAAAGTCGGCGCTTCCTTTGTTTTCCCTCTGTTTACAAGTCAACCAACACCTTACAAATGGTATATTGCCCGACCGCATGTGGGTCCAATTGATAAGATCGCGCTTCTTTTGTTCCCTCTCTGCTAAAAGGTCAATGCTTTACAAGCGTAATGTTAATTAAAAGAATAAACATTTCTTCTAATAACTACAAAAGTTAAACAGTGTTCGGTAGTTATAATTCTACGTAAATTTAACGCATTTATTTTTTATGTAATAATATTACTAGCTAGGATAGGGATAATTAAATTGCTTGTTATCGAAAAAGAAAGAGAAGATTAAAGTATTCTATGAATTTACTTTTAGAACATGGTACAAGTTATGTTATGGTTTAAGTTAATTTATTTTTCCAGCTAAAGAAATGATTCGTAGTTTTCGTAAGTAAAAATCTTTGATATAACTTACAACTCGTTACTATTTCCTTCATTAACAAAATACAGTACAAGTATTTAAGTTCAGAACTATTCATAAATAATGTAAAAACATATTTTAAAAAATAGTCAAAGCTTTTACAATTTGATTAAAGAATTCTAGAATGGAGCTTTTAAGCTCAGAATAAATCTTTCTACTTGTAAAATATAAATTTTCATTGAAGCTTGGATTGCATTTGATATTTTAAGTATTTCTTGTAAGTTTTATAGATTAATGAAAAAGAAGGAATATCTTCAAACAATCTTAATGAAAACTCCATTAAACATTTCATTAATGAATACTTTTTTAAGTACGGAAACAGTGATAAAAAATTGTTCATTAAAAATAATTGCAGAGCATCATTTATCTAGTCATTCAAGTCATGATACCCGTATGCTACGAATTGGTTAATACATAATTTGTGTATCCAAATTTAATTTCACTTTATTTTTTAGGATCAGTGTATATTTTTCATTTTATGTAATAAGATTTAAGAAAGATATATANTTTATAAAAAAAATTGTAAATGTCAATAACGGTTAAAATCCTCATTAAGTCTGACCCTACTTGAGATATGACACACGACCCCTCTTTATCGCCCCATTCCGTCGATTTTTAACCACTAAAATTTAATAGCATGAATGTCTCATACACAAATCTCTGAAAAATTTCAGAACTTTTCGACAAAAAGCACAGAGTTATTAATTAAGCTTCAAAAAAGTGAACAAAATCGTGACACCCTCACACACTAACATCCATACATATAGAAAAATCCTGAGGTTTTTCATTTGTCGACGTTTCAAGATCTCTTCAGGCAAAAAGATGTAAAAATCTTTTTTGACTGATCCCCATACTTTCTCTGTTATATATAATAGAGGCGGGAAAGTATAATAAAAATAGGAGTCCATGAATTCGTTCTCGATATACAGAGGTATTAAAGTAGCAATATCCTTGCTCTCTGATGCGACTGAGAGCGCCTAACGCAAATTAGGCGTACTGGTCAAAAATAAAAACACCATTGTGTGCGCCTAACGAAAAATAGGCGCGAAAAACGAACAAAACACAAGAACTTATATCACCTCTCCGTCTCGGCAAGGGCATGGTTGGCGTATCACTCCGAGGGGCTCAGGATTGATCCAGATGAGCCAGCTCCAGGAATTTTTGACGGACTGTCTATCGGATATGTAAGGTCCTATCTTTTATCATTCAGACGCTTTTATTGTGAACCTTGCCAAGCCCATAATAGGAATACAAAGAGAACCTCTCAGTGCCTATATGACGGAAAGAGACAAAACTGGGAAAAATAATCAAAAGAAATACACACATATTTTTACTTTTGTCACATTGTCGAAAATAAGTTTGAGAATAATGAGCTCAATATTATTTAATATAGCCTAATTATTAATAAATATTTAAAATACCGTCAATATTCTTAAGTTTTTGATTTTTTTTTTAAAGTTAGCTACATTTAAATATAAAATATATTACTAATATATAAAATAATATATTTATTAATAAATCTGTTTTATAAAATTCTGTAATAGTGATTGATGATAATCTAGAATGTAGTGGCATCATATCTTCAATATAATATATTTTTCTGCATTAGCGTAGTGAAGATCTTAGTGAAGTTTCTTTCCCAAACTCCGTCTCGTTGAGTTGGTTTCCGTGTGTATCACGATTCGATGTAGTGATCCAGGTTCGATGGAAAGCACACCTCCACACTCAAATTGATAATATTTACAGTTTATTTACAGATTCTATATGCAGAAAGTACAAGTTCGAAAACATAATATATATGCAGGATAACAATGCGTGGTGATTCACGTACTAGATTGGTTTCCGGGAACTATTTAACTTTGGAGGCCTCAGTCAGCTCATGGAGTTGGCTCACCTGCACGGTCAGTCCAATCTGTGCCCTAACCCGTTCCTGAGATGTTTGTCAGAGGAGAACACACTCTCTACGCTCAGCGGTCTTCCCAAGTGCCTGAGTACCGTGTACCAGTCTCTTGCCCTTCTCCCCTCCCTCTCTCGTTCGCCTTGCAATTTAATGATTTTTTAATGAAATTTCCGACCAATCACAAATCTTTCTTGCCCGAACAGCTTACACTCGGGACCGCCATCATTCGACGAGAGTGGAGCTTACATAAACGTCCGCCACTTGTTTACATTCAGTTGTTTACCATATGGCAAATGGTCTATCGTCTGACCGCAGGTGGATCCAATTGACAAAGTCGGCGCTTCCTTTGTTTTCCCTCTGTTTACAAGTCAACCAACACCTTACAAATGGTATATTGCCCGACCGCATGTGGGTCCAATTGATAAGATCGCGCTTCTTTTGTTCCCTCTCTGCTAAAAGGTCAATGCTTTACAAGCGTAATGTTAATTAAAAGAATAAACATTTCTTCTAATAACTACAAAAGTTAAACAGTGTTCGGTAGTTATAATTCTACGTAAATTTAACGCATTTATTTTTTATGTAATAATATTACTAGCTAGGATAGGGATAATTAAATTGCTTGTTATCGAAAAAGAAAGAGAAGATTAAAGTATTCTATGAATTTACTTTTAGAACATGGTACAAGTTATGTTATGGTTTAAGTTAATTTATTTTTCCAGCTAAAGAAATGATTCGTAGTTTTCGTAAGTAAAAATCTTTGATATAACTTACAACTCGTTACTATTTCCTTCATTAACAAAATACAGTACAAGTATTTAAGTTCAGAACTATTCATAAATAATGTAAAAACATATTTTAAAAAATAGTCAAAGCTTTTACAATTTGATTAAAGAATTCTAGAATGGAGCTTTTAAGCTCAGAATAAATCTTTCTACTTGTAAAATATAAATTTTCATTGAAGCTTGGATTGCATTTGATATTTTAAGTATTTCTTGTAAGTTTTATAGATTAATGAAAAAGAAGGAATATCTTCAAACAATCTTAATGAAAACTCCATTAAACATTTCATTAATGAATACTTTTTTAAGTACGGAAACAGTGATAAAAAATTGTTCATTAAAAATAATTGCAGAGCATCATTTATCTAGTCANTTATTTTTTAAAAAACTGAAAAATTATTTCATTTATTACGAACATAAGACATAATTCTTCAGTACAAAATAACATTTTATTATTTTCTCTATAATGAGATGTGGAAGTCTTTGCAAGTTTCCACGGGAACCAAGGAACCTAAGCTGCAAAACTCTGGTTCTTTGAAGTCATGAGTCAGCCGAATCTTTTGCTCCCGGTTTTCTTTCGTTACTATGACAACAAGAAAACATCAGACTAGATGGATAAAATTATAAAGTAAATAGGGTAAAAATATCAAAATCCAAGTTTGTTGGAAAACTAATCTTGTCCCTTTTATTCGACAAATAAATTTCTGAATATTAACAGTTACAATTATAAAATGTAAACTATGTATTCATAATACACATTAATGTATTAAAAGAAATCGTCGACGATTTAAGCAACAATTATTGATAATATCTAAACCATATTAATTAATAATATAAATTCAATTTATCTTAAATTCATAGTTTTAAAGAAAATTTAATTACTAATTTTGTATTATAAGGGCTGTCTATAAATTACGTCCGCATTTTTCTTGAAATTTTTGCTCACCTCTCCCTTTTCCGACTCGTCTTAACTCCCTTTCTTCTAGTATGGACATCATTTATGGACAGCCCATAGTGTAGCTGCGTGTGAAGATCTTATAACACTGGCAGAAAACATCGAAAATACTGTAATTAAAGATACTCACTACTGTCAAAATTCTTACTGTTCTATTATTATCACGATTCTTGAGCATAAGATGACAACATAATTGCTTGCTTCATTAGAAGAAACATATTTTTAACAAAATGATTATAAACATTTTAATAGCCACAAAATTTGATAATGAAAGAAATAAAACATCTTTCATTAAATACGATTAGATATAATACGCTCGAATGCATTCTTAATGAAGAAAAATAAATTTAAGCTCGAAATTTAATTCCAATGCATACTTGCACTGATTTAGAGACAGATATTACAATATAATAGAAATTCATATTTCTTTTGTTTATTATTTTTAATTATTTATTTAAATTATATAAAATTAAATATATTAATTTTGATATTATAACTGATTACTTGGATTTTGTAATGACAGAATAGAAATATGAAGAAACACAGAACTTATGAATGAGTTGCTTGTACAGTTTTATTAATAAATTAATAACACGCGTNTTTAAAAAACTGAAAAATTATTTCATTTATTACGAACATAAGACATAATTCTTCAGTACAAAATAACATTTTATTATTTTCTCTATAATGAGATGTGGAAGTCTTTGCAAGTTTCCACGGGAACCAAGGAACCTAAGCTGCAAAACTCTGGTTCTTTGAAGTCATGAGTCAGCCGAATCTTTTGCTCCCGGTTTTCTTTCGTTACTATGACAACAAGAAAACATCAGACTAGATGGATAAAATTATAAAGTAAATAGGGTAAAAATATCAAAATCCAAATGAAACAAGAATAAATATATATATTTTAAACCATTTTCTTTTTTAAAAATAAATTTAAAATTAAAAAAAAAAGAAAAAAAAGCTAGTGCTTTATATTTGTTTTATTTTTACTCATTTGTATGTAGTCTATTAAGAATTTAAAAGCTTTAAAATAACACGTTGTTGACCGTTATCGATCGTGTATAGGTTGGAAGAGACTAGAAAGATGAGATGTTCCAATCCATTAATATTCATCAAGATTACATCAACTGTCAGATTTTTCTCTGTTGATGGTGAAATGTTTCGTATTTTGTTTTTGTAAAATATTTTCTATACATAATCGTTAATATCAATATTTCATAATAAAATAAATACATCATAAAGGTGATTAAAGAAAAAAATTGCTTTAAAATTAAATACTGAGTACCAAACTATATTTAAATATACAAAATGTAAAAAAATTATATAGAAATAATGAATATCAAAATAATTACAGATTATATATCTAAAATTCTATGTTTGTGTGTTAAGTTTAATAATTTTTTGTTAATTTATGATATTTTAGGATTAAGTTTATTATCTTTTCGGAATTTTTAAGTCAATATTAATTAATATTTGTAATTAATATTTGAAAAAATACGCATATATTATTGCGATTTTAATTAATATTATAGCAAAAGAAAATAAAAATATTACTGAGATAATTTTTATCCAATTTTTACAGTAAATAATTATAAAGATTAAACAGTAAATAATTTAATGAATTTAATTATATTTAAATATAAGAATATTGATATTTCAATTGTAAAATAAAAATTATCATTTAATGCTTCTAAAAAGCATTAAAATTTAATTAAAAGCATATAAAATTACTTAAAATAAATATTTTTATTCAGACTATCCAAAAAGCATTGAACATAGAAAAAATGATATTATTAAATCAGAATTTGTTATATATAATTTTAGACCCTGTATGTAAATCTTATTACTATAATTTATAAGTTTAATAGAATAAAAGTTACATATGCAATCATTAGAGTATTTTACAAATACTTTTCCTATCAAATTCAATAGACGACAGGTCTTCAGGCGTATCGTAAAGAACAAAAGACGAAAGTAAAAGAATAAGGAAGCAGCTGTCGGATACAAGAAGATAAAGATAATCAATAATACTGAAATCTATTTCGACAAACGAAATCTCATTTCTCTCTGTAACCATAGTTCCATGCCTCCGGATAAGAGATAAGAAAAATAAAGAATTTTTTGGTCGATTTAAACTAAGAAATTTCACCTTCAAAAATATCATATCTGGGTATTGTATTTAATTAAATCGCAAATATTCAATTTTTAATATTTTCAATTATACATGTAAAAAATTTTTAAATTAATATTTCTCTTATGCTAATAAATTTGGTAAATATTATGATAAGAATATTTCTAAAAGAAAAGTAATTTTAATATATTACACACAGATAGAATTACATATTGATTAAAAAATAAGATAACAATATATATATAAACTATATGCATGTAATTATTAATTATACTATTCTTAATTTACTAATGATAGTTAATTAACTTGTATTGCTAAAAACAAAAGAGAGTACTGTATTTACAATTTTTTAGGATATAATTTTTTCAAAAAGAAAATAAAATTGTGCTTATATAATAGTTTTAATAATTAATTTTTATTTATATTTTCATTGTTTAGTATGTTTTTCAAAATAAATAAACGATACTTGTTTATTTCTTGTGACAATAGTATATTTCTTGTGACAATAAGGCATGGTTTATCGATTTCATTATTCTTATTTCTATTTGGTTGTACTGTGTATTTTTATTTACATTGTATATTTATTGTCATTGACTCTCCTGAGGAAAGTTAATTAAACTTGACAATAACAATCGAAGAAGTAAACAGTCAACATAATAAGCCTACAGGCAACAGATATTTTAATTTATAATTTCAAGTAAACTATATTCGTCATCTTTCATAATTTTCTTTATATAATTTTTTTAATGCTCTATTCTAATTAATAGCTATTGTTTCGTCTATTTTTATCTGTTTTATTGTTGTTATTGGGTTGTAGTAGAAGTGGTATATATTTTCTTCCAGACATAGCAGTTAAATATATAAAATAAATTAAAAAACATTGATTTTCACGTCTTTCTTTCTATTTAACTTTAAAAATATTTTAATCAAATTTTTAAATAAATTTTAAGTTATGGTTTTTCTACATGTTTTCATATTTATTTTATTTATTTATCCGTATGACTGAAACTGCATCAGAACTATTTACAAGAAATATTGTACACAATGGTAATTAAATTTTGATTTTGTGGCTCTAGTCTGGATCTAATTGATCGATTTTTTTGTAAGGTTGTGGATCTCATCTAGTGTACAATTGAACTTGTTGGGAGGGCCCTCCGCAGTAATGAACTCTCTAGAAGGTCTTCTATGGTCAAGAGCAGTCGTTTTCAATCCGGTCCCGCGACATTCTAGGATGTCACAACAACAACACTTCAGGGATGCTGCGCAATATAATACTTAGCAGGGCCATAACACTTCTTACGTGTATTAATAAAGTGTTAAAATCGCGATAACTCTACATTGATGAAGAAATAGGGCTGCCGCAAGAAATAAATTATTAAGTTGGGTGCACTTATCAGAAAACGATTGAAAAACACTGGCCTAGAGAGTCTCCATAGATACAGCAGGTGGTCCTCTCTATACTTGCACTTTCATATGTGAGAAATAAAACAAATAATCAGAGAACTAATGCTTTTTAAGCTCAATTCGTCTACATATATTTGAAAATTAATAAATATTTTATTTCCTATTTTAATACAAAAAAACTTTATCTTTTCCTCAAAGAATAACTTATCAGGATTAAAACGTTTGTACAGTTTCCATTATAAAAACATTTCTAACGTTTATCTATAATGTATAACATTGTTCAAAAACTAAAAATATAATTATAGTTTTCATAATTCTTAAATATATTTCAAAAATAGTTTTTCCGTTACATGAGCAATCTACGGGTGTTTTTAAATTTTAATTTAGTTTTTTTTTAATTTTTTATAGTCGTTTCTGAACATAATTAACATTAGAGAATGTATTAGATCCTACTTCGCATTGATTTACATCAAGAGCAATCGTCAGCATCCATTTATATATTGATTGAAATTAATATCAGTACCAAAATGATATTAATAAATATATATCAATATTCATAACATTCAAATTTTTGAATATAATCAGCAAATGCAAAATGATTGGACGGATTTATCACAAGGTTACGAAATATCTCTATCAGATATTTTGTATAATTTAGATTAATTTAATCATTCGTTATTCATTATGACTACTGTTCAACTATCTTATTTGTATGAAATATTAACTAATTATCTATTCAGCATATAAACAATGAGACAAACTAATTATTTATTTACATTAATTAAGAAAGTCTTTTGTAACTAAATTGAAATAAAGTTATGAAAAACTAAATCGAATTGCATACTGTTTTGATTTTTTCTATTAAATTTTATATATAATGTAAATATATAATATTTATTTTAAACCAAATTACAGTTATGTAATTTAATATATCTTTTTATTTAAACATTTATATAATAGATCTCTATAAATCAATAAAGAATACGATTTTTATTCTCTCATGGATATGAAATTTTGATATTATAATTGACCTATATGAGAAAAATAAATAATTTCGCAAATTTTATGGTAGTATTACAGAAAATCTTGTTTATTATCCTTATAATATGAAGTTCTGTTATGAACAATTGTTCATTTAAAAGAACGTTGACCATTAATTAACTAATAAATCTTACTAAAATAAATCTTACTAAAAAATAATACTTACATCTATATATAAAAATAGTGTGAAATGCATAACGTAAAAGTACTTCTATTTATCAATAGATAGTGAGATAATTGAGGAAATCAATCAAACTTCATATAATTTCAAAAATTTACACTCTTGAGTTTTCTTTTAATTTTTTAAATTCTTTCCATCCTGGAGACATTAAGCCTGTATTTTAACAGGCCAGTTAAGGATTCGGTCAGACTCACAATGAGGCGACTGAGTGATGAAGATGGGATTTGAAATATCTGAACGGATCACGCTCCAAAAATGCCTAGGGTTTTTCGACTGTCCGAATTTGATCCCGGATTCCTTACAGCGGTAGGCTGTTCAGCCACCCGGTCGTCTACACTTTAACGTTAACCAAACACATCCCGACTACATATAAACCATTCTAAAACTATGTTAATGAACTTGTTATCACATTTTTATGCTTTTATGTTATATGCAGCTTGAAGGTTCTGCCAGTTGTAGAACTAGATTACAAGAAACAATATTTACTAAATTGATTTTTCATTTTGTCCAGGAAAATATCAAATATATTTCAAGAAACTTAAAAAATTATTTATGGTAAAATCTATACGGGACATGCCATCTCAACATTATAATTTAAATCTGTTATATAAGGATATTCTAAAGAACTTCTATTGATATTGAAACATCTACAAAACTAAGCTTTCCATACTTACTTATTCGAAAAATAATTCTTATAATTACATTTAAAATTAATAAATGTTTTCATTATGTAATTCTTGATTTTTTTTGGTTTTATTCGTAATAAAGAATTTTTCTCTTACATGAAAGTTCAGACTTCAATTGTTATTGAAGTCTGACTTTGATATTGAAATCGAAATATTTCTATTATAAAGGCTCGCGATTTCATTTCGAACTTCAACTATCCATTTTGTTCATTGTTATAGAGGAAACATCAACTAAAACTAAGTTTATTGGACGATGCTTTTCGTATTTGGTTCGTACATAATAATGAAACTTGAGCAAACCTATATCTACATACAATGCAAATTTCTTTATTATTTTATTATTAATAGTGAGTTTATAAAATTTATTTAAAAAACATCATTTAAAGTATTATTGTTATAATTTTATTATAAATTTAAGGATTGATCCCATAACAAATAATAACACAGAAAAATGAATAGTTCAAAAATTAGACTGATGCATGCTTTTAGTGTTTCGATAATAATTAGTTTGCATTCAATTATTGAATTATATATCAATTTTAATGAATTTATTCAAATTACTTGTATCGCATAAAAACATGACATAATTCTGATAAAACATTACTTTGCAAAACTACATAATGGATTGATTCATATACAGTATTACAAAATATTATTTTAGATTGTGTGTTCAAGTCAGCATTGAAGTTTAAAAGTCATATTGTTCCAGGAACGACAGGAAGTTAAGAGACAGGAACTGATGTATCTGGAATCTCTCCCACCTGGAGATTTAGGAGACAATCGCAACTTCTCTAACGACTCCAGCAACGTTACACAACACGGAATCCCGCGAATACAATTGCTTCATCTTCAGTTTAAGTCTCGGAGACTGGTAGTACTCCTGGAAAAGTCAAGTAGTTGTAGACCAGATTCGATCTCTGGTACCTCTCTCAAAGCGACCGGTCGAAGTTAAGCATCCGACCGACAATGTATTAGACTATATTTTTACAATATAAATTCAATTTTAAACCTTTTTATTTAATTATTATTTGATTTGAAGGTTAGTTACAGCCACAAAATATTTTTCGATTTTCGATACCAAGCAGATTGTAAATACAATCATCTGTGAAAAATACTAAATGACTTGGAGTTTCCAACCACTAGGCTCAAATACCTCCTAATCAATCACTCACTCACTATCATTCAATTTTTATATAAAATTATAATTTTATATCAATTTCCATTTATTTGGAAATACTATTTTACATTATCGAAAGACTAAAAATTTAAAAATTAAGTTTATAAACTTTTGAATATAAAAAAAAGTAGATTTCTATGTTCAAATTGTTTTGATATTTATATATAAAAACGATCATGGAGGAAAGAAGTTTAAAATATATTGGGACAAAACGTTTAGGCACAAATTGAAAAAATTATATACACAAATTGTATGCTGTAAAATTAAAACATTATATGCATTTGAGATCGTAATGAAATATAAAGATATAGAGGCAAATTTAATAAAATTTATACCGAACAGTATAAAAGGTATATTATTTTAATTCAAAAAGCTGGAAAGTTAGGTCTATTTTATTTCATTTTTGTATTATCATATAAGCTATATTTCATTTGGATTCAGAAAAATTTAAAAAAGAAAAAATTTAAGAATCAATCTCCGAATACAGTAAAATTAAATTAATATTTCGTACTGATTTTCCTATTCGTAATGCATTGATATAACTTTCAAATTTAAACGAATTTCTTTTAAAATAGATTAAAATTTAGAGCTATATACAGCTCTCCCTTAATAGTCCGACAGGTATGGGACCAAAGGGGTGTTGGATTACCAAAAGTGTCCGGATTACCGAAAATAATTACATATTTTGCATTGTTTTGTTAGCAGTAGCAAAACAATATTCCCTACTCCAACTGTTCAAACAGAACTGCTCACAGAAAACACACGAAATGTGTCATCGTGTAAGAATTGGATGGGGAGATTCACGTCGTGACATGCTTCTGTGCAAGCAGACACGTAACGAGGACGGGCACCTTGACGGAAGGTGCGTCGGACTACTGAGCATGTCGGATTAAAAAACGTTGGACTATCAAGGGAGAGCTGTATTTGAAATTTTAACATGAAAAGACAGTATTAAATATTGCTATAAAATAAATAATAATGTTTTCTATTCCTGAAACTGTGTTAGAGTCGCAGATTTGAAGATTAAAATCGAAACACTTAAATATTAATTTCATATTATTGAAATGTTTAATCTTATTTCTAATATTATAATAAATTATTATTATTAACGTCTATGATTATAAACTTCCATTAAAAATTGGCTTTTCATTATTATTTTATTACTTTTAACATTTATTTCAAATAGTTTAGTTTAATACGTAATAACAAAACCATATTACATTATTATTGATAGAATTCTTATTAATATTTTCTTATGTATTATTGTATCTGCATTATAGGCCTATACTTTTTCTGAATTTTGTTATTCTTTCCAGCTTTTACATTTCCGAATTTGCTTTATCATGAATTTTAAAATTACACTTGAAAAAGAATTCGTGATGAGAACATAAATATAAAAGTTTATTTTCAAAAAAATATTTCATTGAAAGTAACCTTTTTAACTAAATGGAGTTACATAAATTTAAAAGATATTGTTGAAAGAATCAATATTATTTTATTCTATTATGATTGAATATAATACGCATCGACAAGTTTTTATATTAGTATATAAATTTACCCTTTCAATTTATAACAAAACAAATTTCAAAATTCCAAATAAATTCCAGATAAATTCCAAAAGATTGAATCATCAATCATGTAAAGTCATCGTCTGTATATTTTGCGAATAATAATTATTTTAAGACATAAGAATGTAATTAAAATAGTTATTCTGCTGAAATTTGAAATAAATTGCAGACCTATATAAATTGCCACTGACATCTGTCTGTCATTCCTTAATCTCGAGAACTGTGTTAAATAGGTGAAAAGCGACACCAAATATGGAACTTGTAGATGCAGGAGACCCCGATTAACTATATAGGTTATTTCAATTCAAAATGTTTCCCCTTAAGACAGTTATATGACCGACAAGACTCGATCACTAAAAGAAAATATGATGTACAAGGGCAAGACGTTAACAATTTGAAGAGGAGAACATATATTTTAAATTAAATTAAAAATATGATTAAAAATTGCAGTCCGGCATTGTGAGGTTGTTACAATAAATATTTGCTTGCTATAAAAATATTTAAACATATCAAAATTAAGTAAAACATTACATTAATGATAAATACATTCACTTTGCAAAAGGAACGTATTTGTTTAAACAGAATGTTGTTGTGATATACATATATATATAACAGCAACTTAAAAACAAACAATAAGAGCAATACGGTTAAAACAAATATCGAAAAGCCTTTAGTAGAATTTAACCAATGAAAAGTCGAATAAAACATTAAAATGCCTAAAAGGAATAAAAATAAATTTTAAAGTAAATCTTTGAAGTAGAAAATAGCAACTCAGCTTTTAATTTTACAAAATTATTTATATTTTCTTTTAAAAAGTCAAAATTTATTTATACAGACACTCTTTTGGTAATTTATTATTTCATCATCAACGATTTAAATTTGAGTTCTGTTCATATTAAAAAGTACATAAAATTCTATTGTTATAAACTCAAAATAATACTCTAAACTAGATGTTCCAATCGTGTAATTTCCAATTAAATATTTCAAGGATGTAGTTGTATTTCAATTGTGTAATCATATTTGTTTTTCTAATATCTGTCTAAAATCTACTCTTTATCAAAGAATAGCTGTTATCTACTAAATTTTTATATGAAATTAGGTACACAATGTTTTAAACACAATAATTTTAATATAATGAACTGAATTTTTCATTATAACATTTTTATTGATTATTTTACATATTTTTTATTTCACTTAAAAAATTATTTGACATTTTACAATTATTTTATAATATTTAAAAATTAATAAAAAAAATAAACAAAAAAGATTAAATTTCACACTTAAAAAAGAAATTTGTTTGATAATTTTTCTATAAGAAATTTTAAAACGTAAATTTAAAAAAAAAATATGAAAGAAAATGTCTTTTAATCTATATACTGTATAATAATTATAAAAAAATAACGCTTTCATTTTTTGTGAAAGAAAAAAATATTTCAGCTAGGAAAATAAAATTCATTTATATATCATCAATAGACCTACTTATCATTTTCCTTAATTTTTCTTCGTATACTTTCCAAGATTCACACAGTCTCCAGTATTCAAAAAGATTCTGTATGCCCCCCTTGTAAAAGCTGCTACTACCAGTCTGAGCCATTTTTTAATAGCTGTTTTCACTATGACACTGTTGAAGAAATGTGGCCATCGAATTCTCGCCAGAGAAAGAAAACTTCTTCTTTAACACAACTTCTATACACCGCAATCCTGATGTCTGTGCATCACAAATTTGAATGGATTTTTTCTAACATTTTCCTTTAAGTCCTGAGCTAGCTCTGTTACACTTGCACCTTTGACCTGACGAGAGATGAACTTTGCAAATGACATTTTTTCAAAATGTTAAAGTGAAAACAGCTGTCAGACAGTGGTTTAATTAGCAGTTTTTTCAGAATCATAGATATATTGATAGTATATAGAAATATACTGTGTCTTGGTAAATATGGGAAGCTTGAATATTAATAAATAAAGGGAAGTCAATAAAATATCTGATTAATGGATGATACTCAGGTCAGGAGTTTTATTTTTTTAGCTGAAATATTTTTCCTGGAAAAATTTTAAAGGTATTTCTTTCAGAACAACCTTCATAAATGATAATTGAATTTCAAGAATTGGTTTGAGAGCGATTTTTATATCTTCTTAAATATTTATAAAAAATAAAAATGAAATAAAATAGACAGGTAAGAAAAAAGTCGATATTTTGCGGTTTTAACCTTAATAAATGTAAAATTAATTTTTTCAAATATGCAAGAATAACCAAATTATATTTAGCGAATGTTGATTATTCTTAAATATATGAAACAGGCTCATGATAATAGCAGTAAATTTTTAATGCTTCTCAAATGGGGATAACGGAGTAAATCATATATATAAATATAAAATAAACAGAAGAAAATAATGAAATCCATATTAATTTTGCAAAAATAAATATACTGTGTAAACATTTTTTATTAATTATAAGCGCATTATATAATTTTTTTCGTTAACAAAAAGAAGTAATAAGTATATAAATTAAAAAAACAAAGAATATCACTATATCAATGACACTTTTTGCTAAGTAAAATCATAAAAATTGAAAAAAAGTTAAATAAAGTAATTTATTTATTTTTAGTCTTTATATTGTTTTTAATTCTTTACTCTTCCAAGATTATTGAACATTTTTAATAATATTTTTTTTCCTTTTTCATGTCACAGTAGACTTTTCTATGTTATATACAGGAAATTATCTTATATTATTTCAAGCAGAGCTTTATCATTCTAAAAATAAAGAAAATTATATATATATATATTCCCTTCTTCATAATTTTAATTACAAAATTATACAGATTGTTCAATTCCTTCCTTGAGAGTTTATTATTTAAGATTTTTGTAATCTTAAATAATAAACTCTCTTGTGTTAAGCTTTGCTCGATTATATGAGATATTCCAAATAATTCTCGTATTTGCGTAAACTTTTCCGTATTAAAAAATCGCCGGAGTTGCACCAACAACAATTTTATATTTTAAAAAGTAAAACTATAGTCATTGTTAAATCAAATATTTTAAAAATCTGAGATAAAAAATTTTTCTTAAATTGTAAGCAATTTAACATTCAATCTTTCATGTTATATAACATGAAACAATTTATATAACATTCAATCTTTCATGTTATATAAATTTTTAAATGATTGTTTCGTTTTTCTCATTACGAATCTTTAAGTAAATCAAATGATTGTTTGATTTACTCTTTTAGTTAAATAACCGTTTATGTAATAAACATTATTCTTTGAAAGTACATTTAGTTTTTTTTCTGATTTATCATGTAACTCGAATGTTCTGAAACATGTCTAAAATTAAATTATGCATTGAGCATCATGTTTAATTGAATTTAATGCACGATGTATATTTTACGTACCTTATTAGTATATACAATTCAATATGCTGAGTACAACATTTCTGAAAATAAAAATAAATATAAATATTAAGAAGTGATCACAATAAAATTCAACTTTACATTTAGAAACATACGGGAAAAATATGTATTAAATTTGATTTTTGATATGTATTAAATTTGATTAACTTTTTCAGATTTGTGAGAAATTGAAATCAGAAATAATAATAAATTAACGAAGTATGTATAAAAGTAAAGATGTAAATATATAAATTAACCTTAATTTTCACTTATTTATATGATAAACAAGCGATCAGGTATCGCATGTTTTCTTCAACAGTATTATATTAAAAAAAAATGTGTTCGCAAGTTTGTTTTATTAAGACATTGCCGAGACATCTTTATATTCTATTCAGTAATAAAAATTGAATTTGTGCCGAAACAGAATTTAATATATGTTTCGAGATATGAATAAGCCAAATTGAAGATAATATATTATATTATTAATTTAACAATAGATTTTTTATTACAGATATAATTACTACAGTCGTAAATGATATCAATAAGAGTTTTTGTACAGATTTTGTTATATCAAAAGACTAAATAAATTTAGAACGTTGTTTTCTTGAAAACAATTTTAAAATTTTAATACTACGGTGCAAGAAATACTCAGACATTAATTAAAATATTTCTACAAACTAAACTTTTTTCTATTTCACTGAATGTTACGCTGAGAAGACAACATTCCATGAATTTGAGAATACAATATAACACACCTGGTTTCCTTTCATCACGATCGGAAAGTAAAATCGTTGAGGAAATATACTTTCTTCTAATTTTTTATTTATTCTTCGACTAAAATATTTTATTAAACTTGCACTTTATTTGATGTTTTATTTTTGCTGTAAGCTAGAAATAAAATTATTTTAAAACATAAAAGATAGATAAAAGTAAATAATAAAACATTAATGTTAAGTATCTTTATGCAATCATGCATTCTGATTACTAATATAAGGTATTTTTAATGCTGTTTTTATATAGTTAATTTATAGAAATTAAAATATATTTTTCAAATCTTTTAATTTTTCTGATATCGAAAACTTCCAAATTACATCAGAAAACATAATATTCTACATCACAAATGTTTGGCTTTACCACTAAACTTGTAGTATGGTATGCCGTTTTCTGAAGATGAATTATTAGTACAATTTTCTTTGAAGAAATTCTAACCACAGATCGTTATCAGGACATCATTAAACAGTTTGTGGCATTGTAACAAGAAGATAAATGATGCTTATGGTTTCAATACAATCAGATAAATGCCTCTAGAAACATCGTTTAATTCGTTGAAACTTCTGAATGAGTTGTTTTCAGAGACAGAATTGTAGAAAAATGAATTCACCTTACTATATTTATCCAAATATTTAATACAATAATATATAAAAATATTTTTTATAATTATTCTTATTATTAAATAAGTAAGCTTATATTAAATCGCAGGATGGCAAGCCTTAATAAATTGCTAACGCAAATATAACTACGTATTTTCAATAAAATACGTAGTTATATTTCAAATTAAATTTACAACATATAATTTTTAGTTCTGAATCCTTTTTTTAGATTAAAAATTCCCTTTTTTATGATACAAAAGCTTTGTTTGTTAACTAAGTACTTCAATGTCGAGAAAATTTTCTAAACGACTTGCACGACTTTCAACTCACCTTGTACAAACTATTGATTTCTAGGGAAAGAAAAAGATATTAAAAATGAATTGATTTTGTAAATTATTTTCATTTTAGAAAACTTTTACTAACATTAGAGCCAATGAATTATTCAAACAAGTAGAGATAATAATAACAACTTTCATCTTGTGTCTTCACTATCTTCATTTGCAAACATTATAAAATTACTTTACTTATAAACATATAAAAAGAGATATAATTTAAAAATTAAATAAATTATTTATATAATTTAAGAAATAAAATAAATATATAATTAAGATTTTAAACTGAAAAAATGTATGCCAGTTTTAATAGTGGCTTAAAATTATTGTTATTAAACAACAAGAATTCTGTGTTATAATAATTCAACACTTAAAAAATAAATCGATATTAATAAATGCTGATATTTTTCAGTCAGTTGGTAAATTTCCAAAAGTTGTATTGATCTAATGTCATAAACATCAACAAAATGTATAAAAAGAGAAAATTTGATAAGCTCGATTGCACTTCTATTAATACAAGATTAAATAATGATTGTTTGTAAAACCACGAAATGGACTGTTACGTCAATACATTTAAAATTTAGTGAGGCATTGAATTACTTTCAAATGTATCGATTTGTATATTTTCTTAGTTGTTCTGAACAAAATATACCTATTTTGCCATATTTTACATTCATTTCAACTTTAATCAGGCTTATTTAAATTTTATTAATGTTTCTGGTCAATATTTACCGGTTTTAATTTAGTTAAATTTTAACTATAAATAAAAATTACTTTCTTTCTACTTTATATTATTCTAAAATTCAATTATTAAGTATGATTTTCAACAAAACAAGTTACAAAAAACAATGTTAGATTACGTAAGACATCTTATATAATAGAATTTTTATAAATATTTTATACTTTATATTTTTTTATTCTGTATGTTCTATTATATTTTTAAATTCATTTTGTTTATTAAAAACTTAAAACACATTTTATGATAAATAATTATAAAATTATTAGATATTTTTTATAAAGTACCAAATGCTAATTAAATCTTCACATTTTATCTGTAATTCCTTATACATACAAAGTATTAAAATTTCTAAATATTACTAAGATATGAAGTAATCTATCTTAATTAAATATGAATTAGTAAAACTTTATTATTATTTTTATCAGTGATTTTGGTGAAACTAAGCATATTTACTATTTATTTAACAATTTATCTTATTTGTTTTCATTCTTTTGAGACGCTTGTACGTTGATTTAAAGAAACTCTGTTTTATTTTACTTTAAAATTTGAGTACATAAAATATCAAAGACTTTATTCTCTTAGGAATAAACAAATTTTACTGTAGATTCTAAAAAGGATGAATTGAGTGCTCGGTTTATATAAAAAACCTCCATTTTAGATTTTATGACTGGATCTTTCGTGAAATAAAAGTTTACTCTATGTATTAAGTTTTGTACATATATTAAGATACTTTTGTATTATGTGATGAATAAATCAATATATAAACTTACAAAACTTTAAAGATGTGTAAATTTATGAAAACATATATAAATACATATATAAACTTCTTATCAATCAAAAAATTCTTTTATGCTAATTCGAATTTTATCAAAGTACTCAAAATAACGAAATTTTTATATTCCGGTAAATTCTTAATTAAATAGATTTTTAAGGCTATAAATAAAGATAATAATTCTTTTAAGTATTAAAAATGAGAAGAAATTGTAAAACGTTATTTTAGTGATTATTAATTTTATAGAAAATTTAAAAACAATGGCTATAGAATTGCATAAAATGTAATATTTTGTATATTATGATCCATTGTGAACATTCTATCCAGGAAAGTTTTTCATAGTTGTTTTCTATGAAACATTTTGTAAGAATACATTTGCTTTCAGTAATCCGAGACATATGAGATAGATTTTGTTAGAACAGTTCTATATGGGGGATTTAATGTATTAGATATACCGTAAGAGAGCTTATATAAACGAGTGTAAATCTTCTTTAACAAACAGTTTAAACTTATATTATTTTTAAGATTTCAGAAATGAAATATTGGAGAATACAGTAAATATAATCCGATAAAAGTTTAGATTGTTTTCAAGTTATATATTGGTCTATAAATGGACTTTATAGTATAGAATGTAACTTATTTTAAAAAAAGATCATTTGTTTTAGTTTCTGTGGAATGACAAATGTATTTATAATTGTATAAAAATTATCTTTTAATCACTTATTCTTAAATTTCAGTTACAAGAGATAAATTCTTTTGTATGTATTGAACATAGATTAACTCTACTATTGTACAGAAGTTTACAGATAGAAAATATCGTAAATAGTATGCGAATAAAACATCGAATATAAATCGATACAAATGATGTCATTTCAAATTGTAAAATCAATTTGAAATTGTCTTTGTTCTTATTGTTATTCTTACATTTATTGTTGGAATGAAAACAGAATAGCATTTGAAGAACAACATAAGATACAAGTGGCTATATTTTTAACACGAGTCGCTTTAGATATGAAAGAAAAATAAATTTTTAAAAATCGTTTTATTTTTCTTATTACGAGAAAACTACATTTACTATTTTTACGTATAAAGGAGAGGTTTTTTTACGTTTATAAGAGAATTTTCACAAACTTTTTAAATATTCTTAGAAAGTAAGCAAGTGTTGTCAAAAGTGACATGAATGAAATGGAAGTACCAAGTAGATAGAACGAAAAAAGACGATGCAAATATTTCTATTTGAAGAGCTCATTGTGCAAAACGAATATGTCAAATTGTGAATTGGCATTCAGCCAAACTTCTTAAAGAAAAACGGTTGCAGGCACATAAAATGAAATATTATTTTTGAGTATTTTGCTTGACTGGACAATATTTCGAGTAGTTACATATTTTTATATTTGTATATTTACAGGTTACGATACTCTACTTGTTTGAAAGAATAAATTATAAAAATAAATGGCTAACAAAAATGTCTCTGTCTCAAATGCACTGAACATTTTTATTTTATTCTTTTATATAAAATAAGTGAACACGTTCATTAAAACACACTGTCTTCAAACAAAACCTGGTAGTCCATCAAATAGATATAATATGCTAAATCGTCTGCAAAATAGAAAATGCACGAGCAATCAGTCTTTTCTCTTGTAAAACTGGCAATTTTCTATTACAAAAGAGATTTTATTAAATGAATAATCTATTTTAAATTATTTTTTAAAGCTATGTCTTTATGATAAATGATTCTTTCTTAATATCAGATTTTATTATTGAAAGAAACATTTATTTAAAATATTTCACGTTGCTATCGTAATGAATTCATTTTTCTTTACTGAAATGATATCCAATATATGAAATTAAGAACGTTGCTTGTTAGTTTTTCTTAACTGAAAACGTCGATTCATCTGCGTTAAGAGTTTTTTCCTATTCATTTCTTATTATGTTCTATTCCTGATGATTGATCTATTTTTCCAAGAATAAAAATAATCATAAACAAGATTTTAAAATATTTATGATTGAAACTTTTATCATTTTATAAATTTTACATTATATTTTTATTAGCATTGTATATTAAAATTTAAAAATAATAAGTTTTTAAATGAAGATTACAATCTGTAATTGTTTTTATCTGTTTTAAATAAAGCATTACATTTAGAAATAGTTAACTTTAATATGTAAATCTTTAATGTATTTAATTAAATAGAATGCTTTAATCATGCATTAAACTTTGTTAAAATTAGATTATAATTCAAAAATATTTACAGATAATGAAAAATGTATTTTCCTTTGTATTTTATATAGTCTTTATATATAAAGTTATAAATTATTAATACAGCGAGTAATATTATGAATAATATATCCTAAAAATATATATTTTAAATAGTGTTTTAAAAGAATTTTGTTTTGTTTAAATTAATATCAGTTATTATACATAACCTGAAAATTTCATATCATAAAATATGTTAATAATGGCTTTTATTTATTATTCTAAATGAATGCTCTTGGGTAGATATTTCAAGTGAAAAACAGACAATGTATAGACAGAGAGTAATGCCATAATAGATAAAATTAATTAATTGAAATAAATTGATTATGTAGATTGTGGGGGAAAATATTATTTTACTTTATAAATAATGGCCGAAATAATAGTTTTAATGATATATTTTAAAATTCTTAAGCACGTTTTAAATTATTATTATGTCAAAGCTTATTATAGTATTAAAATATTTTATTGGCATTTATTTACATAAAAGTTATTAAAGTTTAATTTCATGCATTTTAATAATTTTTCCTAGTTTTAAGTATATTTTATTTCTTGTCACTATTACTAATTTGTGAGAACTCAGGTAAGAATAACAACTTACCTAAGCAAAAGCTTCCCGTTTTAAGAAGATAAATTTTTCGTACTTGATTTAGAATTTTAATGTTAATATAAAAGCTATTCTAAAACTTCTATATGTGAGTTAAGAAAAACTTTTAAGAGCTTTAGTGATAATGGAATTTTAATAAGAAACTGTCTTTTATGTTTTCTGTATCCATTTACGGCATATTCATTCTTTTTTCAAGCTGAAATTTAATGTTGACATTGATAAAAATCTCATGAATTATTCAACTTCTGTGCATGTTTTGCTTATTTTATTTTAGAAGTTAAATATTGTCAGATTTTTATCTGATTTTTGGTATAAATTTCAATTTTATAGTTATTTAAAATAAAAATTTGATGTAATTACTAAATTATAATGGTTTCAAAACTTTTGTATTTAACTTCTGACTAAATATTGATTTCGTATGACACATTTTGTAACTAAATTATAAAATACACATATTAGTTAAAATTAATATTTTAAATAAGCTCACCAAATTCCATTTTCTATTGGAAATTTTTAACAATTTGAAAATTATTGTAGCAACTCAAACAGGGAAACACAAAAAAGGCAATAATATATTTCGTGTTAATTTTATTTCATATAAAGTAATTAGATAAAATTTTGTGCAAACGAAATCGAAAAAATCAGTTTTAAGTAAAATAATTGATGAAGTTCACATTTTCGAGTTAGATAATAATTCTTTGGGAAAATCTATTAATTTTATTGTTTTGGCTTGCTTATTTGTTAATTGTGACTTGTATGTTAATGCTCGAGTAGTAAAACCAAAAATGAAAAAAAAAGTCTAGCAACGAATTGCTTAACTTTTCTGACAACATTTGGTGGCGCTATCTGTTGTATTTTATTAAAAATCTTTTTATATTTTAATTATAAAATGGCAATAAAACTGAATTTTGAGGGTAGGGATGGGTTTTATTAAAATAATTGTAAATGCTAATAACGAGTAAAATAGTAATTAAGTCTGACCCTAATCGACTTATGACACGACCTCCTTTATCTCCCCCACCATGTCCATCAAAGTCTAGCAGCATCAATCCCCCTAATATACAAATTTTCCACTGCCTACACACACACATACACACTAATATCCATATATACAGAAAAATCTACGAATTTTTTGTATTTCTCGACGTTTCAAGGTCTCCTGAGTCCAAAACTGTAAAGATCTGGAAGGGGTCATTTTTTACTGATCGCCATACTTTCCCTCTGTTATGTATAACAGTCGAAAAAGTAAAATAGACAAAAGAGCATGCATAATACAATTGTTTTCAGAACAGTTTTAAAACGCAAATAGGAATAAAATTTTAAAAGCTAATAAATGAATTTAATATTTTAAGTTTAAAT
This sequence comes from Centruroides sculpturatus, assembly GCF_000671375.1. Taxonomy (NCBI): domain Eukaryota; kingdom Metazoa; phylum Arthropoda; class Arachnida; order Scorpiones; family Buthidae; genus Centruroides; species Centruroides sculpturatus. Next base: position 169,991 of record NW_019384789.1, on the reverse strand, counting down.
TGAATAATGAATGTTTACCTTTTTTGGGTTTTTTTTTTTACAAAAAGTTTATGTGAATATATATAAGTTAGAAACTTTAAGTTTTTATTACTATTATAGTTTACTATTTCTCAAGGGCTTATCCGTCGTAACTTTTTAGCATTAAAGAAAACTCATGCCAAGAATGCAAACATTTTTGGGGGTAAGCGTATTAAATAAGTATATTTATACTTATTTAACACGCTTTTCCAAAAAAACATGTTTTCAAAACTTTATTCCTTTAAACACGAATTATGTTTGAAGGAATAAAGTTACTTTAATTAAAATGAATTATAAAAGTTAATTTAAAACATGATGATAAACGCAACTGAATTTATAAATCAACATAAAAATATAAAGTTAATGTAAATTGAAATTATAATTATAGTTTTGATGTCGTATAGTATCTGTAGTAATAGACAGAAGTTGATCGATTATAATATACACCGAGTAACGTTCAACAGCTTTGCATAGTAGCATATTTCAGCTTTATTCTTCTTGTTTTGTTCTCTGTACTACATATGTGTTACAGCTTAAAATTTGTGACTAAACTAAAAAAATTGCCATTTATTACATATTATATTAATTTTTTAATGTTATTTTGCAAAACAGCATCACCAAAAACTTTCCGATTACAGATAAGCAAGCAAAAAGTTTATAGCGTACGTCTAAATAATACAATACAGTTGTTGAATGTGCCCACCACAAGCTGAATGAACGAAACCACTAAACATTAGTAATTGGTCGCAATTTCCCGCATGACTAACGACTAGCCACATTGGAGTTTTCGGGTTTTCCTTACGTGTTTAACAGAATAGGTCCAGTTTCCTATAGGAAGTCCTCCCGGAAAAATTCCCTTGGCACATCGCCCATGTTTATGTTGCGTTAAACTATCAATTTAAGCTAATTCAATTTCTTTTTGATTCTCAAACTTTGTAGGATCATCTTAAGTCTTAATAATAACTTTGCAACGCTCCAGCTTAGTCGATGAATTTCTTCAAGTATTTTGTACTATTTATTTTCAAGCCGCTTCTCTGCCGTTTTCCTGCTCATAGCATTCCAGCATTTCTCAATTGAGACAGGATAATCATCTGATCTTATAGGTATTATTATTTTTTCATGTAAACAATTTGTATGCCAATTTATTGAAAACAATACTAACAAACCATAGAGAAATAACATCTTGGCAACTAACATAGCATGTAGTCATTCTGAAAGATGCAAAGTAGCTTGTCACAGAATTGTTCCTTGGTTGTTGGAATTATCTTGGTAGATAACATGTTTTTACAGCATTATGCATTTACAGATCTATTTACAGAGTTTATATGCCATACTTTTATTGGATACGCAACCTACACTATTTGATTCACCAGAAACTCTATTGTCTGCATCAAGCAATCCCATTATACGCTAGACTTCTAAACACTTACTATATAGAAAACGTCGCACTGTTTTTTTCTCTCGCTTTTACACTTCACTTTCAGTTTAGAAAATTTACATTCTTGCGGGCTGATAAACTTCGGCATCCTACCTGGGACAGCGTACTCACACGATTATCTTCTAATCTAGCTTTCCTTCAATGTTTATGTCTAATTTATAATAAATACACAATTGTTTATTGACGACATTGCATTCTCTGTACTACTTCAGGGAAGATAAACCTTTAGCATTCAAAGCAACAATTACGGATTTTTAGGTAATATTAAAGTAATAAAAACTCTTTCTATTTATCACTATAAAAGCGTATAGGTTTTTATATCAATGAATGATGCAATCACCATTGCTACAATGCACTTCGTCAGTCAATAAAAAGCGTTTTAATGTTATGATATCATGGATAATGCAATATTTATAGTTCCTTGTAGTCTGCAGCGAAATGATACTTCAAAAAATAAATACATTTTCGTAGAATTTTATGAGTGATTTAATTTTCATGACTGCTACTGGATGTCTTTTATTTTGTCAGAATAATTTCTTTGAACTGTTTTTGAAATATTTCTCATCGAAAATTTTACGAATTAAAATATTACAATTATTAATTATTATTGCAAATATTATTCAGTTAAAAAGAATTAAATCATACGGTATGCTACAGCTAGACAAATTCTTCGAATGTTCCACTTAAAACATGAGTATCTTATTTTGACCACCCTTTACACATTATTCATTTAGAAAATAGCCATTGATAATAATGACTACACTAGATGACAAGAAATTGTTCAATGTTTTTTTAATAAAATTGATCCGCTAAACACAAATATGTCTGTTATTCAATTCTTCCTCCCTATAGGCATTAAAAGGAATTTTTCTGGTCCATTGTGGGTTTGGCCAAGTCTACAATGGTGCGGCTGGTTGGTGAGGGATGAGACCAGACGTATTCGACTACTACACGAAAAATTCCTGGGGTTACTAACCCGAATTCGACCCCCCGGAGAGGGAAGGTACTACTTTAATCTTCTCATTCATCTGGCCAATATGTTCTTGCTTTTTACCCAATAACGATATTCCAAAAATATTTATGATATACAGTGATGTCTCATATTTCGAGAGATATTTGACCCTGAATTTGAACGATGCTTCTACAGTTCTTTTTTCGCTTTATTATTGGAGTGTTTGATTACATAATCAAACACCCCAATAATAACCCCCTACCTATTAACTATGGCATTCAAGAAGAGTGTGGAAGCAACAAAGCCTAAGAAAAAGGTTGTAGTATCGACGATTTAAATAAAAGAAAAAACATTTCGATAGGATGAAAGCGGTATATGTGTGGCAGATCTAATGGCCATGTTTAATATGCCAAAGTTGTTAGCGTACATCATTCTTAAGAACAAGGAAGCAATAAAGACACTGAATGTGCGAAAAGATGTGACAGCGTTGTCTTCCAGGAGATCGCATATTATTGAGATGGAAAAACTCCCCTAGTGTAGATAAATAAGAAGCAATCGCTAGTAAGACCACCTCCGAGAGGACAATTTGTGAAAAAGCCAAACAAGCAGAATAGTGCTTGTTTGGCTTTTTCACCTTAAGAAGCAGAACATCAACACACCTCACTAAAGTTCAGTAAATGCAATTTTTATTTTATTATGAAGTATTTACGTATTTTATTTATTGTTTTTATGTTTTAATTTGTTGTTTTTATATTAAGTTATGTGTACCGGCATTTGCTGTGTAAGTTTATCAAAATTAGTATTGTTTAGGATCTGGAAAAAGATTAATTCACTTTCTATTATTTCTAATGGGAAAAAAACTGTTTCGAACTTTGAATAATTGAGAGTTCGAACGACCTCCTGAAACGAATTAAATTTGAAGCACGAGGCACAATTTTATTTTTAAAAACGTGGTTTCAGGTAACTGATAACTTAGTTATGGTAATGTTTATTATGTCTCATCAAAGTACGAGTTTTTTTCTTTGTTACCGATTAAAAGACTTCGATATATCTACCCTGACATTCAACAATTAACAATTTCCACAAACTGACATTCCTTTTTTCGTATAAGTTTTACTGTTTTAACTTAATATCATAATGATATCTTTGATTTAATTGTCGCGTTTAGGAACAATGATGACTGGGAGAAAAAGACGTGAATTACCAGCTGATTCATTTTGTTGTTATGGGCCCAATGTATAACAATGTGCTTAGAATAATGTTATGTGATGTTCATAACGTTTCCTTATAGTGAATATATCAGATTCAAGACCATGAAAAGGCAGGGACAACGGGAGCACGTTCCCAGTGCACCGAGATGACGAGGCTCCAAAATTCCAAAATTCTTACATGGTCGAACTAATAAATTCATTGAAAACCGTCATATATGAGTATGAAAAATTATATTATCACGTGTAATTGTATCAGGAGAGATACTTTTTAGCAATCTAAAATTAATAAAAAACGAGAAGTTGTTTTATTATGACATTCGTCACACTCCCGGGCTGCAGCTTTTAAACATATTTATTTGATTTAAAATATATGCTCTCTTCATTCTTTGCATTCTTTCTCCGCGCGCGCGCGTGACACATCATTCAAGGAAGAAGGCAATGGCAAACCACTTCCTCAACTCTTGCCAAGAAAACTACATGGACAAAGGATAGACTTGTCCATGCAGTCACCAGGAGTCGACGACGACTTGATGGAACTTAACAACAACAAATATGCTCTCCACCTTCAAATCAGCAGTGTCTTGCCCCTGGACATCATACTTTTCCTTTAGCAATCGAGTGGTGCCGGTCATCTTTCTAACTCCTTTCCTTTCAGGTAATAATTTTTGAATTTTTCCATTTAAAAATTTTTCACTTTGAAAACTTTTTTATTTTTAAATTGGTATTTGTGAGATCTCGATTTCAACAAATATGAGCTAATTACAATCTTACCGTACAATCGCGCATTAACATATCAACATCTTTACGGTTCGAATAAAAATCGAGTGCTTTTCCCACGAGAAAGTAAATCACCTACATGATTCCGATGATTCATTAGATCAAAGTCGAATTGAATAATATTAATTAATCCCAAATCTACAATAGACGATACAAAGGGGGGAGAAAACGTTTAGTACCTAACTCAAAAGGGGATATACGAGTTCATACCGAACTCCTATGAAAACGGGAATACGTGTGTACACTGTAATCTAACCAAGGGAATATGTAAAGGAACTCGCATTTCCTTATTTATTTTCTCCATGACGCTAAACCTTTCACAAAGGCACGTCGCTATTTAAAGTGAGGAACGCTGTCCGGTCAATTGCTCGAGTCAAAGGTCGAAAACGGAGATTAAAATCCCACATATCTGTATCTAGTTTTAGAACAAATTATGTTATATTCAATATTTTGTTGTTCTGAGAGTCTGTTTTAGGCATAAAAAATTTTTATATTGTTTATGCTACAAAAATTACAATTTATTGTTTTACCATAGAACACACTAATATTTGCTTGTTCAATCTAAAAAGGTGAAATGAAATGATTAAATCAAACTTAGTTTCTAAAGTTTTATTTAATCACTTAATTCCAGTTAGACTGTTTTATTTTTAATTATTTAATTTCAGCAAATAATGTTTAATTCGATCTATTTGTTCATTTTAATAAGGCTGTAATTGTTTGTAAACATTTAAGTTTTCAATATTGCTGTATGTATTAAATAAACTACTAATTGTAGTTTTTCTTTATTAAAAATAAAGATTTGATTATTCAATGTAAGATAATGAAACTAGGGTAAAAAATGCTCATATGCGTTATCAACATGACAAAAACAAACACAAAAATCAAGACAAACAAAAAGTAATTAAATTTAGTTGCCCAATTCTATTATTTATATAATAATAGATTCTTATGAATAATTTAATGTATTATTCATAAAAGTTGTCGAAAATTTTAATGAACTCACAAGTCAGACGAAAAATCAGACTGAATTATTTTTTACGCCATATTTGAAAAGATTGCTCTTTATAACATTGGATGATTGCGGAGATACGTAATGTATCTCTGCAATTGACACAAACTTGGACTTCTGTATGATACAGAAGTCCAAGTTTGTGATAATTCAAGAGAAGGGAAGATAATTTCTGAAAACATGCCTGATAAAAGACTATTCCCTTCTTTTCATTTATTAGTCAGCTTTATTTTTGGGATTAGTAAGTTGAGAATCAAGTAATTTTTCTGGATATTCAAATCTGCATCCATAAACATTACATGAAATAGATGAAAGTAAAATATAATAACAATATATTACTTATTGCTTATTAACAAGGCATATGTTTTAATTTTTTATCGGTTTAAAATCAAGTGACTGTATTTAAAATATGAGACAGTCTATATACGCTCGTCATACACGTACGTACATCTACTATACTGTTTCACAGTTTTGTTGAAATCAACAAAACTGCGTCTTTAAGATGTTGAATAATCCTAGAAACTGGATAATTTGGAATATTTAAAATTGCGAAACCTAATAAACTCGATAATTTGTGTTGTTTACTATATTTTATGAAATGAACATTGAATAAATAACTTAAATTCAGTGATCATTAAAGTAAATATTAAAACTAGTTATACGCTTTATTAGATACATGGAAGATAATTAATGCCATTATTTTCAAACACAGATATAGATAAATATTCCTTAATACAGTCGAACCACTTGTAGACACCAACCATTTTTTCAGGAACATTCGTACAAAATATGTACAAAACGGCCATTTTTTTATGTTTCAGTCAGTTGTTGTTATTCAAGTAATTAAGGAAATCTAATCTATCAAAAATAGAAAACATAATTCTAACTTTTAAACAAAATAATAAAAATTAAAATCGATTAATGAGATAAAAAAATAAGTAAATATTTGCTCTTCTATTTCTACAGACAATTAAATACTTTTTTATTCAGAATACATAATTGTTTTCCATGTTATTTAATAATAACTAATTAAATTAACATTGGTTTAACTTCTTTTGAAAATTCATTGATTTCATTCAAAGAAAATTAATTTTACACTTAGTTCATTACAAAAGTCTTTAAAATAAATTTTCGCTAATTTTTTTTCCATATTTAAACAAATTTGAAATGGAAATTTGCTAAATAATAATAATAATAATAAATTATAAAGACGAAAAATAACATTGAAGCAGGAAGTATGAAAAATAAAAGAAATAATATACAGTATTTAATATTTATATTTTATCAAAGGTTTCCAGTTCGTTCGTAGCCTGGAGTTATTTGTTCATTTCGTTTGAAACTACAAAATTAAACTGCATTGGGAATTTCTGTTGAATCTGATAAAAATAAAATTGCCAAATGGCCTAAACAGTTTTCGAAAGTTGAATAAATAGTTACAATGTTGAAAATTAATCAAGAGGTCAGTTTGCTGCTGCATTAAAACTCGATTTTAATATATTTTAGTATAATATAAAAGTAAGTTTATGCAATATTTTTTACAAAATGTGGTTTATAGTTTAATGTTAATTTATACTTTAAATTTTATAACCAATGGATAATTGTTAACGGTTGCAATTAGCTTCGATTATACATATTCCTTTATATAATCGGCGTTCACATATTATTACAAACAATAGTTTGTAAAGGTTAATTTATTGATGAAGTGTTAAAAGCTTTGCTAAAAATTTAACTCATTTTCCTTTAAATCATTATTTTGCTTAGATTAAACAAAGATTTTTGCTTTAAAAATAACACGTGTCACACATATTAAAACATTTTCTAATTATATATTAATTAAAATTTAATTTTTCATATTTCAATGTGTACTTAATTTTTATAGATTTTTAAAAGTTCATACTTTTAATATATTAAGAAATAAATTATGAAAATATTCATTTTATTCTGTTATTTATGTTTTCATATTTTGTTTATACTTACTTTGTTACACGCCTTTTATATTCAAGTAAAATCATTACGAGTTGTTTAATTGCAAACGCAAATTTAATTGCGGAAAAAACTGACAAATTTCAAACAGAATATACTGTATCAAAAATTATGAAGTGTAAAATGAATAGAAAAGATAGATATAAGATAACTTATATCAGTTAAATTAAATTTACCAGTCTTATTCAAAGGTAGAAAACAAGGAATGAAAAAATATGTCTAAAATTCATATTTTACAAAAATTGATTAATTGGATTGGATTAGAACTATGAAGTAAGAAAAAATTATTATTAAACTACATAATTAGCATAAATTTTGTTAAATAATCACGGATCTCATCACAATTCAACAGTATATGTATAAAATGAAAAAGATAATTTAATCCAGCTATGAAATTGTTGGGCGAAAAAATATTATTGGTCTATTGTGGGCCGTAGATATAAAAATAGATAAAAAAAATAATCACAGTATTTTATTTAACTTGCTTTAATAATTTCATTTAATTTATCAAAGCAATCCAAAACAAGTTTTGCATTTACTTGCTTTCTGAAACCGTGTTGTGCTATTTGTTNACACAACAATCGGTTCGATTAGAATTAATGAATTAATTGTTACAGTAGTCAATTAGATAAAGGACACGGATCGCCTGAAGTAAGAAACGAACTCTAGAGTTCTTGATGGAAACATACATAATATGCCTCTAAGTCTTCATTCGAGCTGATTTTAGAAGTGATAATCAAAATATAAATACTTTGTATTATTAGTAATATTTATTTAATTGAATTAACTCTATTAAAAACTAAATGATTATTATTTTATTTTATTGTGTTAAAACGAAACTTTCATATCAGATAACACCTTAATTATCGAAATCTCAGATGAATTCCACATTATTCCTATCAATAACAGCAATATGCAGGGTCACACATATTAAAACATTTTCTAATTATATATTAATTAAAATTTAATTTTTCATATTTCAATGTGTACTTAATTTTTATAGATTTTTAAAAGTTCATACTTTTAATATATTAAGAAATAAATTATGAAAATATTCATTTTATTCTGTTATTTATGTTTTCATATTTTGTTTATACTTACTTTGTTACACGCCTTTTATATTCAAGTAAAATCATTACGAGTTGTTTAATTGCAAACGCAAATTTAATTGCGGAAAAAACTGACAAATTTCAAACAGAATATACTGTATCAAAAATTATGAAGTGTAAAATGAATAGAAAAGATAGATATAAGATAACTTATATCAGTTAAATTAAATTTACCAGTCTTATTCAAAGGTAGAAAACAAGGAATGAAAAAATATGTCTAAAATTCATATTTTACAAAAATTGATTAATTGGATTGGATTAGAACTATGAAGTAAGAAAAAATTATTATTAAACTACATAATTAGCATAAATTTTGTTAAATAATCACGGATCTCATCACAATTCAACAGTATATGTATAAAATGAAAAAGATAATTTAATCCAGCTATGAAATTGTTGGGCGAAAAAATATTATTGGTCTATTGTGGGCCGTAGATATAAAAATAGATAAAAAAAATAATCACAGTATTTTATTTAACTTGCTTTAATAATTTCATTTAATTTATCAAAGCAATCCAAAACAAGTTTTGCATTTACTTGCTTTCTGAAACCGTGTTGTGCTATTTGTTGAGCATTAAACACAAGATCGTGTTATTAATCAAACACATCGCTTCATCTCCATCTGTATTTAATTGATACGGTTCTTTTACAAGTTTCAGGCTTTTGGTCCCTCCTCAGTCAACTAAACAAGAAAGTTGAGTTTACTATCGTCTGTACAGTATATAAATTAGGTACTGTAAGTCTAATACAGTACTGTAATTTTATACATTTCTTGTGAAAAAAAACATTTCTTATTCAACGGCTATAAAAATTATTTCTATTAATGATGTCTCCAAAGTTTAGCGAATTTTTCGCAGAAAAATAACTTATCAGAAAACGCGCCCGCCGTTCGATGCGCTGCTCCGCGACGAAAACAAGCTTAAGCAATGGCGTCGTCCAACGGTGCACACTCGGTAAGTAATCCTACAATTTTTTGTTTATAGCATAGTTTATACGGATTATTCCCAAAAAATTATACGTGTTTTGGAAATGTTGAGTCAAATTAGTCTAGAATCGATTAATTTTATGGAAGAAAACCTTTCAAACAGGATTGGATGTGTATTAATTCCATTTGTAAATTTGAAGGCGCTGTTTATACATCAATGTTTAAATGGATTTAAGAATATTTTGAAAATTTTCTTACATGTGATTTTGCATATTTGGGAATCCATACTTATTCTCACAGGTTCCAAAACCTTTGTAAGCATTTTCCACGACTCGACCATTAGTGGTCAAGTCGTGAAAAATACTTTCGAAGTTTTGCGTTAAAAAAAGTAGATCGTTTGTATTTAGATTCGAGTTGGCGAAGATATTCTTGAAAATGACGATGCTTCAATGAATTATTATTAATTGAATAAATTGCCGTAACAGCAACTGACATCAAGTGCGACATATTCAATATTTGTGCACGTAAATTTTCGAGGTTCAAAAAGTAATGACAAATGAAAATTTCAAAAAACTTTGAACTTTTCTCAAGGCTTCTATGTGTTCCTAGAATCATATTAACAGCTCCAATATTTTTTTACAACTATTGAAGACCGAACATTGATAGGATTTATATAAAATGAAAGTTTTATTCTTTTACCTTATTTATTCATATATAAGTATTTTATGATCCACCGTTCTTGCATATCGACTCATTAATTTGTAACGTGCTTCTGCTGACTTCGTTCATGCACGATATGTTTGTTACTCTTAGTATTGAAATACACGCGTCTTATAGATGCAATTTAACTTAGACTGCTTCAAATAATAAAGCAGCAGGCACTCTGACTCAGGACCTGCATAGAATCGATTGGCATGAATCAGCAGAGTTGGCATGCATTGAATTGGTCGGTATATTTGGTCTCTTCGTGGAATTTGAAATCAAGTTTATACAAGTACTTGCTTGAAATGCAGACGCAGATTAGACCTTTGGTAGAGTTTTGCTACTTTGAAAAACTGTGAATCGAGATGATTCAAGTGGAATTCGATCAGAACTGAGTCGAAACAGTTTGTATTGGTGTACGTACGGCTTACCTTTAGTCGTTTTCTTCGCCTGATATCGGACACGCTCACGAACAATTGCTCACGGCTGTTTACTCGCTAAATCCAATGCGCGCAAGAAGATTTTTTAAGTCTATGAATAACAAAATGTAAAATATAAAATAGGTAGTTGCACACCAGAACGGTTACAGAGAAATTTAAATTGGGCGACATACGGCCGAGGGCCGCGTGTTAGACATTGCTGATTAATGCAAACTACTCTTGAAAATTCTTAGACTAGGTTCGGTTTTGGATTTGTTGCAGAAATAAGAGATTTTTCTTAAACACAGCAATCTGTTCGATTAGAATTAATGAATTAATTGTTACAGTAGTCAATTACATAAAGGACACGGATCGCCTGAAGTAAGAAACGAACTCAGTTACAATGTTGAAAATTAATCAAGAGGTCAGTTTGCTGCTGCATTAAAACTCGATTTTAATATATTTTAGTATAATATAAAAGTAAGTTTATGCAATATTTTTTACAAAATGTGGTTTATAGTTTAATGTTAATTTATACTTTAAATTTTATAACCAATGGACAATTGTTAACGGTTGCAATTAGCTTCGATTATGCATATTCCTTTATATAATCGACGTTCACAAATTATTACAAACAATAGTTTGTAAAGGTTAATTTATTGATGAAGTGTAAAAAGATTTGCTAAAAATTTAAATCAATTTTTTCCTTTAAATCATTATTTTGCTTAGATTAAACAAAGATTTTTGCTTTAAAAATAACACGTGTCACACATATTAAAACATTTTCTAATTATATATTAATTAAAATTTAATTTTTCATATTTCAATGTGTACTTAATTTTTATAGATTTTTAAAAGTTCATACTTTTAATATATTAAGAAATAAATTATGAAAATATTCNTTTTCTTAAACACAGCAATCTGTTCGATTAGAATTAATGAATTAATTGTTACAGTAGTCAATTACATAAAGGACACGGATCGCCTGAAGTAAGAAACGAACTCTAGAGTTCTTGATGGAAACATACATAATATGACTCTAAGTCTTCATTCGAGCTGATTTTAGAAGTGATAATCAAAATATAAATACTTTGTATTATTAGTAATATTTATTTAATTGAATTAACTCTATTAAAAACAAAATGATTATTATTTTATTTTATTGTGTTAAAACGAAACTTTCATATCAGATAACACCTTAATTATCGAAATCTCAGATGAATTCCACATTATTCCTATCAATAACAGCAATATGCAGGGTATATCAGGTGAAAACGTAAATACTTCGGGAGGCAAATGTATGGAATTAGCACACGAAAAAAGTCTACGTAAAGAAACGATGATTTATTAATATTATCAAAGATACAAAAGTATGAATGCATGATAATTTGACATGTGAAATGGTAATGTAGAGCCTTGGCTGCAGTCAAATTCAAAAACCACTTAGTTCACAAATCACAAACGATTATATTAACGATTAAAATTTACATACAGTTATGAATTTCACAAAAATAAAACAATTACAATAATCCAGATATAGCAAAGTTCAAATATCAATTAAACCACAACAACAGGTCCGTCGAAGAGGACACCTTGCGACGTATTCCTTCAGACGTTGGTTACCGCACAGCGAGACGAAACAACCTTCTAGGCAAGCATAGGCGAAGCTAAACAAACTTGAGTTCCCTGGATATGTCTTAGGCGAACCGAAACTCCCGCCTAAATTCACTCCTTTTATACGGATTGAAACGAATGTAAAACCATCAATCAGCGCTTAGTAGCGCTATCGGACGTCCGCTGGTCGTACGATGTTTTCTAGCCAATCCGCGGTCGAGTTCCAAAACTACTGACATCGCCTGATCCGCGTCTCCATGATGACGTCCATTGCTCGTTTGAAAACAGGAAAAGCGCGGGAAATCGTACTTCCAGACGATTTTTCCCGACATGCGTTTCTCTATGCGTTTCCGATCATTACGTTTCTCTATTTATCTGCAATATAAGGAGTTCAACCCCATTGGCATTCAAAATAGTGAAATCCTCCATAATTTTTACATGTCTTTTGCTGTAAATGAGACATCAAGATTTCCAAATATCATATTTTTATGTTCGTTCAAAAAATTAATCGGTTGCTTGATCTGCCTCGCCATTACTCGCTTCACCGTCATGTTACTAAACAACTCCATGCACATATTGAATTCTATATTTATCAGCAGTTCAGATTTGATGCATAATCACTAAATATAAGAACGAATGTCAGAAGACAAGAAGCTGTCAATTTAACTTAATTAAAAAAAAATAAATAAAACGCAATATGAACATGAATTACTTGCAATCATGCAATAGCATAAATTATTAACACTATAATTAAAGATAAATGATACACTACTTATATAAAATTTTTTCATAACTAACGACAAATTTATATTTCCTGGCTTGTTTGAGCAAAATGACAACAGAAATTTGCATTATGTCTTGAAACTGCTTTTATTCAGCACAACTCTTACTCAATACAGGATTTCAGAAATTAGTTTTCTCGAAGAAAAAAATTAGGATTCAATAAAAAATTTTTCTTAAAATATATACCTGAAGTAGCTTCTTCTTGAATTCCACTTCCTTTCTTAATTGTAAGTGATCCAACAACAGCAGGAAATACAATTAAATGTGGGGAAGCTTGAGCAACACGACATAACAAATCTGATATACTCTGGCGAACATATGGTTCAGGATGATTGAGTCGAGAAAAAAGCTGAGGTATAATTCCTATAATTGAAGGGGAAAAAAACATGTATAGAGTATCAAATAAACCTAAAATTTTAACTGTCACATCTGTATATAAAATTACCTCTCCAGGGAGCAGTAGGTGTTTCGGCCAAACCTTTCTCCAATACATCTCTCAATTCTGCTGCATGTTTCACAACTAGTCGCAAAAGGCGCAATGTAGCAGTGACATTATCATCTTCACATCGTTCATTTTCTTCACACTATCAAAAAATAACAATAATAATAAGTTAATAACTTTCAGAATAATTTTTCAGATAAAATAATTTTATACTGGCATTAACAACCATTAATAAATAACAAAGTTTATTTAGTTACATAAAATAAACATTACCTGACTGTTAAGATGAAGGAATTGAAAGTAGGCTTTTGCTGAAAGTTCATAATAACGATAAACACGTTTCACAACTTTTCTCCAGATTTCTATCAATTTTCCAATTACTTTCTCACTATCTTTGGAATTATGCAAATTTGGACAGCAAGCAAATAATTGTTTTCTGACCATTTCAGCTCTGTCAGCAAACAAGTCCTATAAGTCATTAAAAAAATGTTAAAAATTGTTTGCTATCTGTGAATGAAGTAAGAAAAGTGATAAAATATTAAATTTAATTAGTAAGAGAAACTTCATCTAATTTTTGTTAATTAGCTATGATTAGAATTGACTTTAATAAATATNATGAAATTTTATTGCTTTTAATTTTATTACTTAATATAAATAATTTAAATATGTAAATCATAAATTTAGATTGTAGAATCATTATAAGAAACAGCATTATTTCATAAAAAGAGAGTGAGAGTAAACTTATGGTTACCAAATATGTTTTATGCAAAAGAAAAACAAAACTGAAACAAAAATACGAAAAAGGAAACACGAGAGGGTGCAGGCAAAGAATTACATTATTGTATTCATTACATTATTTATTGAGTCATAGTGGCATTTTGAATTATATAAGTACTGTATAGACTAAGTATATATTATCTTTCGACGGCCAGATGATCGAGCGGTCAAGGTGGCAGCTTACCACTCTGGGGGACCATGGATTGAATCCGGACAGGTCAAAAATCCCCAGGAACTTTTCAGGAAGTGGTCCGTCCGGATATGTCGGGTCCTGTCCCTCACCATCCGGAAAGAGTTTTAAAAAAGTATCTATAATCTATTATAATTATTGTATTTTCGGAAAAATAAGTTTAATTGCAAAAATTGAGATTAACATAATGAAGATCTTTCCCAAACTCCGTCTCGTTGAGTTGGTTTCCGTGTGTATCCTGATTCGATATAGTGATCCAGGTTCGATGGAAAGCACACCACCACATTCAAGTTAAAATATTTACAGTTTATTTACAAATTCTGTATGTAGAGTATACAAGTCCGAAAACATAGAATATACAGGATAACAAAGCGTGGTGTCTCACGTACTAGATTGGCTTCTGGGAACTATTAACTTTGGAGGCCTCAGTCAGCTTGCGGAGTTGGCTCAACTGCACGGTCCGTCCAGTCTCCGCACTTACCTGTCCCTGAGATAGTTACCAGAGAGGAATGCTCCCTCTAAGCTCAGCGGGCTTCCCAAGTGCCTGAGACTACCGTGTACAAGTCTCTTGCCCTTCTCCCCTCCCTCTCTCGTTCACCCCACAATTTAATGGTTTTTTGGACGGAAATTTCCGACCAATCACAAACCTTTCTTGCCAGAACAGCTTACACCTAAGTCCGCTGTTATCCGAGGAGAGTGGAGTTTACATTAATTAATTAACGTCACCCACTTGTTTACGTTTAGTAGTTTACCATATGGCAAATGGTCTATCGCAGTGTTTCTCAACGGGGGCGATATCGCCCCCATGTGGGCAATTTTTCATGTTGAGGGGGCGATTAGTAACAATGTTTTGGTGGCAAAAACAATTTTCTGGGCGATATAATAAAACATTATGGTAAGAATAATTAGATATTTTATTCGTTATATCGTACATTAATTAAACAAATAACATTATACTAGTTACTAGTCTATTCAATGCAGTACGAATTTGGCGTTAGCCTTGGCCCTCGGCATCGGAATTTTGAAGTGAAGGGGGCGATACTATGTAACGGTTTTATTCAAGGTCTGTATAAGAAGGTCAGGACACGCTCCCGTGATTCTATGCGGCAGCGGCCATTTTGGGACTCTATATAGAGCTCACCATACGTGGTTCTTGCATGAGTCGACTATTATTACTTATATACGTACTTAAAACGTTAAGCAATGGGTTATTGTGTTGCACCTAATTGTAAAAGTAAGTCTACCGACGTTCGATTGTTCAGATTTCCTGCAGATAAGCGGAGGAAAGCAAAATGTAGCGTAGGCATCAACTGATGGTTCATGATGCAGTTCAAAGAGTTTATATGTTTAAAGTTTGTAACAAGTGGTCTAAACGAGTAGATACTCTTCGTGTTTATGAACGAACTATACATGGAAATTTATAAACGATATTGGCAATCCAGATATAAAACAAATGTAATTTTTTCATTTTTCTATCTGGTGATAAAATAATTAAGCATGTAATTGTTTTAATATGACCATATTGTATTTAAAAATAAAATTATGATGATG